>NW_027510783.1:0-30912 GCF_048772815.1 Callospermophilus lateralis
GGGGTTGCCAAGCTTCTAAGAAATATCAAGTTTTCGAAATACCAGGAAATATTTTTTCACCCAAACTTGATGATACGTGGTGGTAATGATCAGCACACAAATCCCACTTGGCTAACCAATTTTTGTTCATCTAGGATGAAGCATTCGTGTACAGTAGCAGTTTTTATATTTAGGTTTCCCTCTGTTCTCTCCTATATAGATAGATGAATTTGGAACTCTAAATCCAACATGGTTTGTAGTAGCTCTTTGAAAGTTGACAAAATAAAGGAGTTCTCAGTTTTGTCTCTATGGTTTGTTTCCTCTTAAAGTAGCCCTAGGCACAGACTGTGGAAAGCACTTTCATTGAGAGGGGTTGCCAAGCTTCTAAGAAATAATGAGTTTCTGAAATACCAGCAAATATTTTTTGACCCAATCTTGATGATACTTGGTGGTAATGATCAGTACACAAATCCCACTTGGCTCACCAAACTTTGTTCTTCTAGGTTGAAGCGTTCGTCTACAGTAGCAGTTTTTATATTTAGGTTTCCCTCTTATCTCTCCTATATAGATAGATGAATTTGGAACTCTAAATCCAACATGGTTTGTAGTAGCTCTTTGTAACTTGACAAAATAAAGGAGTTCTCAGTTTTGTCTCTATGGTTTGTTTCCTCTTCAAGTAGCCCTAGGCACAGACCTTGGAAAAGCACTTTCATTGAGAGGGGTTGCCAAGCTTCTAAGAAATAACGAGTTTCCGAAATACCAGCAAATATTTTTTCAACCAAATTTGATGATTCTTGGTGGTAATGATCAGTACACAAATCCCACTTGGCTCACGAAATTTTGTTCTTCTAGGTTGAAGCGTTCGTCTACAGTAGCAGTTTTTATATTTAGGTTTCCCTCTTTTCTCTCCTATATAGATAGATGAATTTGGAACTCTAAATCCAACATGGTTTGTAGTAGCTCTTTGTAACTTGACAAAATAAAGGAGTTCTCAGTTTTGTCTCTATGGTTTGTTTCCTCTTCAAGTAGCCCTAGGCACAGACCTTGGAAAAGCACTTTCATTGAGAGGGGTTGCCAAGCTTCTAAGAAATAACGAGTTTCCGAAATACCAGCAAATATTTTTTCACCCAATCTTGATGATACGTGATGGTAATGAAAAGTACACAAATCCCACTTGGCTCAACAAATTTTGTTTTGCTACGTTGAAGCCTTCGTTTACAGTAGTAGTTTTTATTTTCAGTTTTCACTCTGTTCTCTCCTATATAGATAGATGAATTTGGAACTCTAAATCCAACATGGTTTGTAGTAGATCTTTGAAACTTGGCAAAATAAAGGAGTTCTCAGTTTTGTCTCTATTGTTTGTTTCCTTTTAAAGTAGCCCTAGGCACCGACTGTGGAAAGCACTTTCATTGAGATGGGTTGTCAAGCTTCTAAGAAATAACGAGGTTCCGAAGTACCAGCAAATATTTTTCACACAAACTTGTTGATACTTGGTGGTAATGATCAGTACACAAATCCCACTTGGCTCACCAAATTTTGGTCTTCTAGGTTGAAGCGTTCGTCTACAGTAGCAGTTTTTATATTTAGATTTCTCTCTGTTCTCTCCTATATAGATAGATGAATTTGGAACACTAAAACCAACATGGTTTGTAGTAGCTCTTTGAAACTTGAGAAAATAAAGGAGTTCTCAGTTTTGTCGCTATGGTTTGTTTCCTCTTCAAGTAGCCCCTGGCACAGACTGTGGAAAAGCACTTTCATTGAGAGGGGTTCCCAAGCTTCTAAGAAATAACGAGTTTCCGAAATACCAGCAAATATTTTTTCACCCAATCTTGATGATACTTGGTGGTAATGATCAGTACACAAATCCCACTTGGCTCACCAAATTTTGTTCTTCTAGGTTGAACCGTTCGTCTACAGTAGCAGTTTTTATATTGAGGTTTCACTCTGTTCTCTCATATATAGATAGATGAATTTGGAACTCTAACTCCAACATGGTTTGTAGTAGCTCTTTGAAACTTGACAAAATAAAAATGTTCTCAGTTTTGTCTCTATGGTTTGTTTCCTCTTCAAGTAGCCCTAGGCACAGACTGTGGAAAAGCACTTTCATTGAGAGGGGTTGCCAAGCTTCTAAGAAATAACGAGTTTCCGAAATACCAGCAAATATTTTTTCACACAATCTTGTTGATACTTGGAGGTAATGATCAGAACACAAATCCCACTTGGCTCACCAAATTTGTTCTTCTAGGTTGAAGCGTTCGTCTACAGTAGCAGTTTTTATATTTAGGTTTTTCTCTGTTCTCTCCAATATAGATAGATGAATTTGGAACTCTAAATTCAACATGGTTTATAGTAGCTCTTTGAAACGTGACAAAATAAAGGAGTTCTCAGATTTGTCTCTATGGTTTGTTCCTCTTCAAGTAGCCCTAGGCACAGACTGTGGAAAAGCACTTTCATTGAGAGGGGTTGCCAAGCTTCTAAGAAATAACGAGTTTCCGAAATACCAGCGAATATTTTTTCACCCAATCTTGATGATACTTGTTCCTAATGATCAGTACACAAATCCCACTTGGCTCACCAAATTTTGTTCTTCTAGGTTGAAGCGTTCGTCTACAATAGCAGTTTATATATTTAGGTTTCTCTCTGTTCTCTCCTATATAGATAGATGAATTTGGAACTCTAAATCCAACATGGTTTGTAGTAGCTCTTTGAAACTTGACAAAATAAAGGAGGTCTCAGATTTGTCTCTATGGTTTGTTTCCTCTTCAAGTAGCCCTAGACAAAGACTGTGGAAAAGCACTTTCATTGAGAGGGGTTGCCATGCTTCTAAGAAATAACGAGTTTCCGAAATACCAGCAAATATTTTTTCACCCAATCATGATGATACTTGGTGGTCATGATCAGTACACAAATCCCACTTGGCTCACGAAATTTTGTTCTTCTAGGTTGAAGCGTTCGTCTACAGTAGCAGTTTTTATATTTAGGTTTCCCTCTGTTCTCTCCTATATAGATAGATGAATTTGGAACTCTAAATCCAACATGGTTTGTAGTAGCTCTTTGAAACTTGACAAAATAAAGGATTTCTCAGATTTGTCTCTATGGTTTGTTTCCTCTTCAAGTAGCCCTAGGCACAGACTGTGGAAAAACACTTTCATTGAGAGGGGTTGCCAAGCTTCTAAGAAATAACGAGTTTCCGAAATACCAGCAAATATTTTTTCACCCAATCTTGATGATACGTGATGGTAATGAAAAGTACACAAATCCCACTTGGCTCAACAAATTTTGTTTTGCTACATTGAAGCCTTCGTTTACAGTAGCAGTTTTTATTTTCAGGTTTCACTCTGTTCTCTCCTATATAGATAGATGAATTTGGAACTCTAAATCCAACATGGTTTGTAGTAGGTCTTTGAAACTTGGCAAAATAAAGGACTTCTCAGTTTTGTCTCTATTGTTTGTTTCCTTTTAAAGTAGCCCTAGGCACAGACTGTGGAAAGCACTTTCATTGAGATGGGTTGTCAAGCTTCTAAGAAATAACGAGTTTCCGAAATACCAGCAAATATTTTTCACACAGTCTTGTTGATACTTGGTGGTAATGATCAGTACACAAATCCCACTTGGCTCACCAAATTTTGTTCTTCTAGGTTGAAGCGTTCGTCTACAGTAGCAGTTTTTATATTGTGGTTTCTCTCTGTTCTCCCTATATAGATAGATGAATTTGGAACTCTAAATCCAACATGGTTTGTAGTAGCTCTTTGAAACTTGACAAAATAAAGGAGTTCTCAGATTTGTCTCTATGGTTTGTTTCCTCTTCAAGTAGCCCTAGGCACAGACTGTGGAAAAACACTTTAATTGAGAGGGGTTGCCAAGCTTCTAAGAAATAACGAGTTTCCGAAATACCAGCAAATATTTTTTCACCCAATCTTGATGATACTTGGTGGTAATGATTAGTACACAAATCCCACTTGGCTCACCAAATTTAGTTCTTCTAGGTTGAAGCGTTCGTGTACAGTAGCAGTTTTTATATTTAGGTTTCCCTAGGTTCTCTCCTATACAGATAGATGAATTTGGAACTCTAAATCCAACATGGTTTGTAGTAGCTCTTTGAAACTTTACAAAATAAAGGAGTTCTCAGTTTTGTCTCTATGGTTTGTTTCCTCTTAAAGTAGTCCTAGGGACAGACTGTGGAAAGCACTTTCATTGAGATTGGTTGCAAAGCTTCTAAGAAATAACGAGTTTCCGAAATACCAGCAAATATTTCTTCACCCAATCTTGATGATACTTGGTGGTAGTGATCAGTACACAAATCCCACTTGCCTCACCAAATTTTGTTCTTCTAGGTTGAAGCGTTCGTCTACAGTAGCAGTTTTTATATTTAGGTTTCTCTCTGTTCTCTCCTATATAGATAGATGAATTTGGAACTCTAAATCCCACATGGTTTGTAGTAGCTCTTTGAAACTTGACAAAATAAAGGAGTTCTCAGATTTGCCTCTATGGTTTGTTTCCTCTTCAAGTAGCCCTAGGGACAGACTGTGGAATAGAACTTTCATAGAGAGGGGTTGCCAAGCTTCTAAGAAATATCGAGTTTTCGAAATCCCAGGAAATATTTTTTCACCCAAACTTGATGATACTTGGTGGTAATGATCAGCACACAAATCCCACTTGGCTAACCAATTTTTGTTCATCTAGGATGAAGCATTCGTCTACAGTAGCAGTTTTTATATTTAGGTTTCCCTCTGTTCTCTCCTATATAGAAAGATGAATTTGGAACTCTAAATCCAACATGGTTTGTAGTAGCTCTTTGAAACTTGACAAAATAAAGGAGGTCTCAGATATGTCTCTATGGTTTGTTGCCTCTTCAAGTAGCCCTAGGCACAGACTGTGGAAAAGCACTTTCATTGAGAGGGGTTGCCAAGCTTCTAAAATAACGAGTTTCCGAAATACCAGCGAATATTTTTTCACCCAATCTTGATGATACTTGGTGGTCATGATAAGTACACAAATCCCACTTGGCTCACCAAATTTTGGTGTTCTAGGTTGAAGCGTTCGTCTACAGTAGCAGTTTTTATATTTAGATTTCTCTCTGTTCTCTCCTATATACATAGATGAATTTGGAACACTAAATCCAACACGGTTTGTAGTAGCTCTTTGAAACTTGACAAAATAAAGGAGTTCTCAGTTTTGTCGCTATGGTTTGTTTCCTCTTCAAGTAGCCCCAGGCACAGACTGTGGAAAAGCACTTTCATTGAGAGGGGTTCCCAAGCTTCTAAGAAATAACGAGTTTCCGAAATACCAGCAAATATTTTTTCACCCAATCTTGATGATACTTGGTGCTAATGGTCAGTACACAAATCCCACTTGGCTCACCAAATTTTGTTCTTCTAGGTTGAAGCCTTCGTCTACAGTAGCAGTTTTTACATTTAGGTTTCCCTCTGTTCTCTCCTATATAGAAAGATGAATTTGGAACTCTAAATCCAACATGGTTTGTAGTAGCTCTTTGAAACTTGACAAAATAAAGGAGGTCTCAGATATGTCTCTATGGTTTGTTTCCTCTTCAAGTAGCCCTAGGCACAGACTGTGGAAAAGCACTTTCATTGAGAGGGGTTACCAAGCTTCTAAGAAATAACGAGTTTCCGAAATACCAGCGAATATTTTTTCACCCAATCTTGATGATACTTGGTGGTAATGATCAGTACACAAATCCCACTTGGCTCACCAAATTTTGTTCTTCTAGGTTGAAGCGTTCGTCTACAGTAGCAGGTTTTATATTTAGGGTTCCCTCTGTTCTCTCCTATATAGAAAGATGAATTTGGAACTCTAAATCCAACATGGTTTGTAGTAGCTCTTTGAAACTTGACAAAATAAAGGAGTTCTCAGTTTTGTCGCTATGGTTTGTTTCCTCTTCAAGTAGCCCCAGGCACAGACTGTGGAAAAGCACTTTCATTGAGAGGGGTTCCCAAGCTTCTAAGAAATAACGGGTTTCCGAAATACCAGCAAATATTTTTTCACCCAATCTTGATGATACTTGGTGGTAATGATCAGTACACAAATCCCACTTGGCTCACCAAACTTTGTTCTTCTAGGTTGAAGCGTTCGTCTACAGTAGCAGTTTTTATATTTAGGTTTCACTCTGTTCTCTCATATATAGATAGATGAATTTGGAACTCTAAATCCAACATGGTTTGTAGTAGCTCTTTGAAACTTGACAAAATAAAAATGTTCTCAGTTTTGTCTCTATGGTTTGTTTCCTCTTCAAGTAGCCCTAGGCACAGACTGTGGAAAAGCACTTTCATTGAGATGGGTTGCCAAGCTTCTAAGAAATAACGAGTTTCCGAAATACCAGCAAATATTTTTTCACACAATCTTGTTGATACTTGGAGGTAATGATCAGAACACAAATCCCACTTGGCTCACCAAATTTGTTCTTCTAGGTTGAAGCGTTCGTCTACAGTAGCAGTTTTTATATTTAGGTTTTTCTCTGTTCTCTCCAATATAGATAGATGAATTTGGAACTCTAAATCCCACATGGTTTGTAGTAGCTCTTTGAAACTTGACAAAATAAAGGAGTTCTCAGATTTGTATCTATGGTTTGTTCCTCTTCAAGTAGCCCTAGGCACAGACTGTGGAAAAGCACTTTCATTGAGAGGGGTTGGAAAGCTTCTAAGAAATAACGAGTTTCCGAAATACCAGCGAATATTTTTTCACCCAATCTTGATGATACTTGTTGCTAATGATCAGTACACAAATCCCACTTGGCTCACCAAACTTTGTTCTTCTAGGTTGAAGCGTTCGTCTACAGTAGCAGTTTTTATATTTAGGTTTCCCTCTGTTCTCTCCTATATAGAAAGATGAATTTGGAACTCTAAATCCAACATGGTTTGTAGTAGCTCGTTGAAACTTGACAAAATAAAGGAGTTCTCAGTTTTGTCGCTATGGTTTGTTTCCTCTTCAAGTAGCCCCAGGTACAGACTGTGGAAAGCACTTTCATTGAGATGGGTTGCCAAGCTTCTAAGAAATAACGAGTTTCCGAAATACCAGCAAATATTTTTTCACCCAATCTTGATGATACTTGGTGGTAATGATCAGTACACAAATCCCACTTGGCTCACCAAATTTTGTTCTTCTAGGTTGAAGCGTTCGTCTACAGTAGCAGTTTTTATATTTAGGTTTCTCTCTGTTCTCTCATATATAGATAGATGAATTTGGAAATCTAAATCCAACATGGTTTGTAGTAGCTCTTTGAAACTTGACAAAATAAATGAATTCTCAGTTTTGTCTCTATGGTTTGTTTCCTCATTAAGTAGCCCTAGGCAGAGACTCGGGAAAAGCACTTTCATTGAAACCGGTTGCCAAGCTTCCAAGAAATAACGAGTTTCCGAAATACCAGCAAATATTTTTTCACACAATCTTGTCGATACTTGGTGGTAATGATCAGTACACAAATCCCACTTGGCTCACCAAATTTTGTTCTTCTAGGTTGAAGCGTTCGTCTACAACAGCAGTTTATATATTTAGGTTTCTCTCTGTTCTCTCCTATATAGATAGATGAATTTGGAACTCTAAATCCAACATGGTTTGTAGTAGCTCTTTGAAACTTGACAAAATAAAGGAGTTCTCAGTTTTGTCGCTATGGTTTGTTTCCTCTTCAAGTAGCCCCAGGCACAGACTGTGGAAAAGCACTTTCATTGAGAGGGGTTCCAAAGCTTCTAAGAAATAACGAGTTTCCGAAATACCAGCAAATATTTTTTCACCCAATCTTGATGATACTTGGAGGTAATGATCAAAACACAAATCCCACTTGGCTCACCAAATTTGTTCTTCTAGGTTGAAGCGTTCGTCTACAGTAGCAGTTTTTATATTTAGGTTTTTCTCTGTTCTCTCCAATATAGATAGATGAATTTGGAACTCTAAATCCCACATGGTTTGTAGTAGCTCTTTGAAACTTGACAAAATAAAGGAGTTCTCAGATTTGTATCTATGGTTTGTTCCTCTTCAAGTAGCCCTAGGCACAGACTGTGGAAAAGCACTTTCATTGAGAGGGGTTGCCAAGCTTCTAAGAAATAACGAGTTTCCGAAATACCAGCGAATATTTTTTCACCCAATCTTGATGATACTTGGTGGTAATGATCAGTACACAAATCCCACTTGGCTCACCAAATTTTGTTCTTCTAGGTTGAAGCGTTCGTCTACAGTAGCAGTTTTTATATTTAGGTTTCTCTCTGTTCTCTCATATATAGATAGATGAATTTGGAACTCTAAATCCAACATGGTTTGCAGTAGCTCTTTGAAACTTGACAAAATAAAGGCGTTCTCAGATTTGTCCCTATGGTTTGTTTCCTCATCAAGTAGCCCTAGGCACAGACTGTGGAAAAGCACTTTCATTGAGAGGGGTTCCCAAGCTTCTAAGAAATAACGAGTTTCCGAAATACCAGCAAATATTTTTTCACCCAATCTTGATGATACTTGGTGGTCATGATAAGTACACAAATCCCACTTGGCTCACCAAATTTTGTTCTTCTACGTTGAAGCCTTCGTCTACAGTAGCAGTTTTTATATTTAGGTTTTCCTCTGTTCTCTCCTATATAGAAAGATGAATTTGGAACTCTAAATCCAACATGGTTTGTAGTAGCTCTTTGAAACTTGACAAAATAAAGGAGGTCTCAGATATGTCTCTATGGTTTGTTTCCTCTTCAAGTAGCCCTAGGCACAGACTGTGGAAAAGCACTTTCATTGAGAGGGGTTGCCAAGCTTCTAAGAAATAACGAGATTCCGAAATACCAGCGAATATTTTTTCACCCAATCTTGATGATACTTGGTGGTAATGATCAGTACACAAATCCCACTTGGCTCAAAAAATTTTGTTCTTCTAGGTTGAAGCGTTCGTCTACAGTAGCAGTTTTTATATTTAGAGTTCCCTCTGTTCTCTCCTATATAGAAAGATGAATTTTTAACTCTAAATCCAACATGGTTTGTAGTAGCTCTTTGAAACTTGACAAAATAAAGGAGTTCTCAGTTTTGTCGCTATGGTTTGTTTCCTCTTCAAGTAGCCCCAGGCACAGACTGTGGAAAAGCACTTTCATTGAGAGGGGTTCCCAAGCTTCTAAGAAATAACGAGTTTCCGAAATACCAGCAAATATTTTTTCACCCAATCTTGATGATACTTGGTGGTAATGATCAGTACACAAATCCCACTTGGCTCACCAAACTTTGTTCTTCTAGGTTGAAGCGTTCGTCTACAGTAGCAGTTTTTATATTTAGGTTTCACTCTGTTCTCTCATATATAGATAGATGAATTTGGAACTCTAAATCCAACATGGTTTGTAGTAGCTCTTTGAAACTTGACAAAATAAAAATGTTCTCAGTTTTGTCTCTATGGTTTGTTTCCTCTTCAAGTAGCCCTAGGCACAGACTGTGGAAAAGCACTTTCATTGAGATGGGTTGCCAAGCTTCTAAGAAATAACGAGTTTCCGAAATACCAGCAAATATTTTTTCACACAATCTTGTTGATACTTGGAGGTAATGATCAGAACACAAATCCCACTTGGCTCACCAAATTTGTTCTTCTAGGTTGAAGCGTTCGTCTACAGTAGCAGTTTTTATATTTAGGTTTTTCTCTGTTCTCTCCAATATAGATAGATGAATTTGGAACTCTAAATCCCACATGGTTTGTAGTAGCTCTTTGAAACTTGACAAAATAAAGGAGTTCTCAGATTTGTATCTATGGTTTGTTCCTCTTCAAGTAGCCCTAGGCACAGACTGTGGAAAAGCACTTTCATTGAGAGGGGTTGGAAAGCTTCTAAGAAATAACGAGTTTCCGAAATACCAGCGAATATTTTTTCACCCAATCTTGATGATACTTGTTGCTAATGATCAGTACACAAATCCCACTTGGCTCACCAAACTTTGTTCTTCTAGGTTGAAGCGTTCGTCTACAGTAGCAGTTTTTATATTTAGGTTTCCCTCTGTTCTCTCCTATATAGAAAGATGAATTTGGAACTCTAAATCCAACATGGTTTGTAGTAGCTCGTTGAAACTTGACAAAATAAAGGAGTTCTCAGTTTTGTCGCTATGGTTTGTTTCCTCTTCAAGTAGCCCCAGGTACAGACTGTGGAAAGCACTTTCATTGAGATGGGTTGCCAAGCTTCTAAGAAATAACGAGTTTCCGAAATACCAGCAAATATTTTTTCACCCAATCTTGATGATACTTGGTGGTAATGATCAGTACACAAATCCCACTTGGCTCACCAAATTTTGTTCTTCTAGGTTGAAGCGTTCGTCTACAGTAGCAGTTTTTATATTTAGGTTTCTCTCTGTTCTCTCATATATAGATAGATGAATTTGGAAATCTAAATCCAACATGGTTTGTAGTAGCTCTTTGAAACTTGACAAAATAAATGAATTCTCAGTTTTGTCTCTATGGTTTGTTTCCTCATTAATTAGCCCTAGGCAGAGACTCGGGAAAAGCACTTTCATTGAAACTGGTTGCCAAGCTTCCAAGAAATAACGAGTTTCCGAAATACCAGCAAATATTTTTTCACACAATCTTGTCGATACGTGGTGGTAATGATCAGTACACAAATCCCACTTGGCTCACCAAATTTTGTTCTTCTAGGTTGAAGCGTTCGTCTACAATAGCAGTTTATATATTTAGGTTTCTCTCTGTTCTCTCCTATATAGATAGATGAATTTGGAACTCTAAATCCAACATGGTTTGTAGTAGCTCTTTGAAACTTGACAAAATAAAGGAGTTCTCAGTTTTGTCGCTATGGTTTGTTTCCTCTTCAAGTAGCCCCAGGCACAGACTGTGGAAAAGCACTTTCATTGAGAGGGGTTCCAAAGCTTCTAAGAAATAACGAGTTTCCGAAATACCAGCAAATATTTTTTCACCCAATCTTGATGATACTTGGAGGTAATGATCAAAACACAAATCCCACTTGGCTCACCAAATTTGTTCTTCTAGGTTGAAGCGTTCGTCTACAGTAGCAGTTTTTATATTTAGGTTTTTCTCTGTTCTCTCCAATATAGATAGATGAATTTGGAACTCTAAATCCCACATGGTTTGTAGTAGCTCTTTGAAACTTGACAAAATAAAGGAGTTCTCAGATTTGTATCTATGGTTTGTTCGTCTTCAAGTAGCCCTAGGCACAGACTGTGGAAAAGCACTTTCATTGAGAGGGGTTGCCAAGCTTCTAAGAAATAACGAGTTTCCGAAATACCAGCGAATATTTTTTCACCCAATCTTGATGATACTTGGTGGTAATGATCAGTACACAAATCCCACTTGGCTCACCAAATTTTGTTCTTCTAGGTTGAAGCGTTCGTCTACAGTAGCAGTTTTTATATTTAGGTTTCTCTCTGTTCTCTCATATATAGATAGATGAATTTGGAACTCTAAATCCAACATGGTTTGCAGTAGCTCTTTGAAACTTGACAAAATAAAGGCGTTCTCAGATTTGTCCCTATGGTTTGTTTCCTCATCAAGTAGCCCTAGGCACAGACTGTGGAAAAGCACTTTCATTGAGAGGGGTTCCCAAGCTTCTAAGAAATAACGAGTTTCCGAAATACCAGCAAATATTTTTTCACCCAATCTTGATGATACTTGGTGGTCATGATAAGTACACAAATCCCACTTGGCTCACCAAATTTTGTTCTTCTACGTTGAAGCCTTCGTCTACAGTAGCAGTTTTTATATTTAGGTTTTCCTCTGTTCTCTCCTATATAGAAAGATGAATTTGGAACTCTAAATCCAACATGGTTTGTAGTAGCTCTTTGAAACTTGACAAAATAAAGGAGGTCTCAGATATGTCTCTATGGTTTGTTTCCTCTTCAAGTAGCCCTAGGCACAGACTGTGGAAAAGCACTTTCATTGAGAGGGGTTGCCAAGCTTCTAAGAAATAACGAGATTCCGAAATACCAGCGAATATTTTTTCACCCAATCTTGATGATACTTGGTGGTAATGATCAGTACACAAATCCCACTTGGCTCACCAAATTTTGTTCTTCTAGGTTGAAGCGTTCGTCTACAGTAGCAGTTTTTATATTTAGGGTTCCCTCTGTTCTCTCCTATATAGAAAGATGAATTTTTAACTCTAAATCCAACATGGTTTGTAGTAGCTCTTTGAAACTTGACAAAATAAAGGAGTTCTCAGTTTTGTCGCTATGGTTTGTTTCCTCTTCAAGTAGCCCCAGGCACAGACTGTGGAAAAGCACTTTCATTGAGAGGGGTTCCCAAGCTTCTAAGAAATAACGAGTTTCCGAAATACCAGCAAATATTTTTTCACCCAATCTTGATGATACTTGGTGGTAATGATCAGTACACAAATCCCACTTGGCTCACCAAACTTTGTTCTTCTAGGTTGAAGCGTTCGTCTACAGTAGCAGTTTTTATATTTAGGTTTCACTCTGTTCTCTCATATATAGATAGATGAATTTGGAACTCTAAATCCAACATGGTTTGTAGTAGCTCTTTGAAACTTGACAAAATAAAAATGTTCTCAGTTTTGTCTCTATGGTTTGTTTCCTCTTCAAGTAGCCCTAGGCACAGACTGTGGAAAAGCACTTTCATTGAGATGGGTTGCCAAGCTTCTAAGAAATAACGAGTTTCCGAAATACCAGCAAATATTTTTTCACACAATCTTGTTGATACTTGGAGGTAATGATCAGAACACAAATCCCACTTGGCTCACCAAATTTGTTCTTCTAGGTTGAAGCGTTCGTCTACAGTAGCAGTTTTTATATTTAGGTTTTTCTCTGTTCTCTCCAATATAGATAGATGAATTTGGAACTCTAAATCCCACATGGTTTGTAGTAGCTCTTTGAAACTTGACAAAATAAAGGAGTTCTCAGTTTTGTCGCTATGGTTTGTTTCCTCTTCAAGTAGCCCCAGGCACAGACTGTGGAAAAGCACTTTCATTGAGAGGGGTTCCCAAGCTTCTAAGAAATAACGAGTTTCCGAAATACCAGCAAATATTTTTTCACCCAATCTTGATGATACTTGGTGCTAATGGTCAGTACACAAATCCCACTTGGCTCACCAAATTTTGTTCTTCTAGGTTGAAGCCTTCGTCTACAGTAGCAGTTTTTATATTTAGGTTTCCCTCTGTTCTCTCCTATATAGAAAGATGAATTTGGAACTCTAAATCCAACATGGTTTGTAGTAGCTCTTTGAAACTTGACAAAATAAAGGAGGTCTCAGATATGTCTCTATGGTTTGTTTCCTCTTCAAGTAGCCCTAGGCACAGACTGTGGAAAAGCACTTTCATTGAGAGGGGTTGCCAAGCTTCTAAGAAATAACGAGTTTCCGAAATACCAGCGAATATTTTTTCACCCAATCTTGATGATACTTGGTGGTAATGATCAGTACACAAATCCCACTTGGCTCACCAAATTTTGTTCTTCTAGGTTGAAGCGTTCGTCTACAGTAGCAGTTTTTATATTTAGGGTTCCCTCTGTTCTCTCCTATATAGAAAGATGAATTTGGAACTCTAAATCCAACATGGTTTGTAGTAGCTCTTTGAAACTTGACAAAATAAAGGAGTTCTCAGTTTTGTCGCTATGGTTTGTTTCCTCTTCAAGTAGCCCCAGGCACAGACTGTGGAAAAGCACTTTCCTTGAGAGCGGTTCTCAAGCTTCTAAGAAATAACGAGTTTCCGAAATACCAGCAAATATTTTTTCACCCAATCTTGATGATACTTGGTGGTAATGATCAGTACACAAATCCCACTTGGCTCACCAAACTTTGTTCTTCTAGGTTGAAGCGTTCGTCTACAGTAGCAGTTTTTATATTTAGGTTTCCCTTGTTCTCTCCTATATAGATAGATGAATTTGGAACTCTAAATCCAACATGGTTTGTAGTAGCTCTTTGAAACTTGACAAAATAAAGGAGTTCTCAGTTTTGTCTCTATGGTTTGTTTCCTCTTAAAGAAGCCCTAGGCACAGACTGTGGAAAGCACTTTCATTGAGATGGGTTGCCAAGCTTCTAAGAAATAACGAGTTTCCGAAATACCAGCAAATATTTTTTCACACAATCTTGTTGATACTTGGTGGTAATGATCAGTACACAAATCCCACTTGGCTCAACAAATTTTGGTCTTCTAGGTTGAAGCGTTCGTGTACAGTAGCAGTTTTTATATTTAGATTTCTCTCTGTTCTCTCCTATATAGATAGATGAATTTGGAACTCTAAATCCAACATGGTTTGCAGTAGCTCTTTGAAACTTGACAAAATAAAGGCGTTCTCAGATTTGTCCCTATGGTTTGTTTCCTCATCAAGTAGCCCTAGGCACAGACTGTGGAAAAGCACTTTCATTGAGAGGGGTTCCCAAGCTTCTAAGAAATAACGAGTTTCCGAAATACCAGCAAATATTTTTTCACACAATCTTGTTGATACTTGGAGGTAATGATCAGAACACAAATCCCACTTGGCTAACCAAATTTGTTTTTCTAGGTTGAAGCGTTCGGCTACAATAGCAGTTTTTATATTTAGGTTTTTCTCTGTTCTCTCCAATATAGATAGATGAATTTGGAACTCTAAATCCCACATGGTTTGTAGTAGCACTTTGAAACTTGACAAAATAAAGGAGTTCTCAGATTTGTCTCTATGGTTTGTTCCTCTTCAAGTAGCCCTAGGCACAGACTGTGGAAAAGCACTTTCATTGAGAGGGGTTGCCAAGCTTCTAAGAAATAACGAGTTTCCGAAATACCAGCGAATATTTTTTCACCCAATCTTGATGATACTTGTTGCTAATGATCAGTACACAAATCCCACTTGGCTCACCAAATTTTGTTCTTCTAGGTTGAAGCGTTCGTCTACAGTAGCAGTTTTTATATTTAGGTTTCCCTCTGTTCTCTCCTATATAGAAAGATGAATTTGGAACTCTAAATCCAACATGGTTTGTAGTAGCTCTTTGAAACTTGACAAAATAAAGGAGTTCTCAGTTTTGTCACTATGGTTTGTTTCCTCTTCAAGTAGCCCCAGGCACAGACTGTAGAAAGCACTTTCATTGAGATGGGTTGCCAAGCTTCTAAGAAATAACGAGTTTCCGAAATACCAGCAAATATTTTTTCACCCAATCTTGATGATACTTGGTGGTAATGATCAGTACACAAATCCCACTTGGCTCACCAAATTTTGTTCTTCTAGGTTGAAGCGTTCGTCTACAGTAGCAGTTTTTATATTTAGGTTTCTCTCTGTTCTCTCATATATAGATAGATGAATTTGGAAATCTAAATCCAACATGGTTTGTAGTAGCTCTTTGAAACTTGACAAAATAAATGAATTCTCAGTTTTGTCTCTATGGTTTGTTTCCTCATTAAGTAGCCCTAGGCAGAGACTCGGGAAAAGCACTTTCATTGAAACGGGTTGCCAAGCTTCCAAGAAATAACGAGTTTCCGAATTACCAGCAAATATTTTTTCACACAATCTTGTCGATACTTGGTGGTAATGATCAGTACACAAATCCCACTTGGCTCACCAAATTTTGTTCTTCTAGGTTGAAGCGTTCGTCTACAATAGCAGTTTATATATTTAGGTTTCTCTCTGTTCTCTCCTATATAGATAGATGAATTTGGAACTCTAAATCCAACATGGTTTGTAGTAGCTCTTTGAAACTTGACAAAATAAAGGAGTTCTCAGTTTTGTCGCTATGGTTTGTTTCCTCTTCAAGTAGCCCCAGGCACAGACTGTGGAAAAGCACTTTCATTGAGAGGGGTTCCCAAGCTTCTAAGAAATAACGAGTTTCCGAAATACCAGCAAATATTTTTTCACCCAATCTTGATGATACTTGGAGGTAATGATCAGAACACAAATCCCACTTGGCTCACCAAATTTGTTCTTCTAGGTTGAAGCGTTCGTCTACAGTAGCAGTTTTTATATTTAGGTTTTTCTCTGTTCTCTCCAATATAGATAGATGAATTTGGAACTCTAAATCCCACATGGTTTGTAGTAGCTCTTTGAAACTTGACAAAATAAAGGAGTTCTCAGATTTGTATCTATGGTTTGTTCCTCTTCAAGTAGCCCTAGGCACAGACTGTGGAAAAGCACTTTCATTGAGAGGGGTTGCCAAGCTTCTAAGAAATAACAAGTTTCCGAAATACCAGCGAATATTTTTTCACCCAATCTTGATGATACTTGTTCCTAATGATCAGTACACAAATCCCACTTGGCTCACCAAATTTGTTCTTCTAGGTTGAAGCATTCGTCTACAGTAGCAGTTTTTATATTTCGGTTTCCCTCTGTTCTCTCCTATATACAAAGATGTATTTGGAACTCTAAATCCAACATGGTTTGTAGTAGCTCTTTGAAACTTGACAAAATAAAGGAGTTCTCAGTTTTGTCGCTATGGTTTGTTTCCTCTTCAAGTAGCCCCAGGCACAGACTGTGGAAAGCACTTTCATTGAGATGGGTTGCCAAGCTTCTAAGAAATAACGAGTTTCCGAAATACCAGCAAATATTTTTTCACCCAATCTTGATGATACTTGGTGGTAATGATCAGTACACAAATCCCACTTGGCTCACCAAATTTTGTTCTTCTAGGTTGAAGCGTTCGTCTACAGTAGCAGTTTTATATTTAGGTTTCTCTCTGTTCTCTCATATATAGATAGATGAATTTGGAACTCTAAATCCAACATGGTTTGCAGTAGCTCTTTGAAACTTGACAAAATAAAGGCGTTCTCAGATTTGTCCCTATGGTTTGTTTCCTCATCAAGTAGCCCTAGGCACAGACTGTGGAAAAGCACTTTCATTGAGAGGGGTTCCCAAGCTTCTAAGAAATAACGAGTTTCCGAAATACCAGCAAATATTTTTTCACCCAATCTTGATGATACTTGGTGGTCATGATAAGTACACAAATCCCACTTGGCTCACCAAATTTTGTTCTTCTACGTTGAAGCCTTCGTCTACAGTAGCAGTTTTTATATTTAGGTTTTCCTCTGTTCTCTCCTATATAGAAAGATGAATTTGGAACTCTAAATCCAACATGGTTTGTAGTAGCTCTTTGAAACTTGACAAAATAAAGGAGGTCTCAGATATGTCTCTATGGTTTGTTTCCTCTTCAAGTAGCCCTAGGCACAGACTGTGGAAAAGCACTTTCATTGAGAGGGGTTGCCAAGCTTCTAAGAAATAACGAGATTCCGAAATACCAGCGAATATTTTTTCACCCAATCTTGATGATACTTGGTGGTAATGATCAGTACACAAATCCCACTTGGCTCACCAAATTTTGTTCTTCTAGGTTGAAGCGTTCGTCTACAGTAGCAGTTTTTATATTTAGGGTTCCCTCTGTTCTCTCCTATATAGAAAGATGAATTTGGAACTCTAAATCCAACATGGTTTGTAGTAGCTCTTTGAAACTTGACAAAATAAAGGAGTTCTCAGTTTTGTCGCTATGGTTTGTTTCCTCTTCAAGTAGCCCCAGGCACAGACTGTGGAAAAGCACTTTCATTGAGAGGGGTTCCCAAGCTTCTAAGAAATAACGAGTTTCCGAAATACCAGCAAATATTTTTTCACCCAATCTTGATGATACTTGGTGGTAATGATCAGTACACAAATCCCACTTGGCTCACCAAACTTTGTTCTTCTAGGTTGAAGCGTTCGTCTACAGTAGCAGTTTTTATATTTAGGTTTCACTCTGTTCTCTCATATATAGATAGATGAATTTGGAACTCTAAATCCAACATGGTTTGTAGTAGCTCTTTGAAACTTGACAAAATAAAAATGTTCTCAGTTTTGTCTCTATGGTTTGTTTCCTCTTCAAGTAGCCCTAGGCACAGACTGTGGAAAAGCACTTTCATTGAGATGGGTTGCCAAGCTTCTAAGAAATAACGAGTTTCCGAAATACCAGCAAATATTTTTTCACACAATCTTGTTGATACTTGGAGGTAATGATCAGAACACAAATCCCACTTGGCTCACCAAATTTGTTCTTCTAGGTTGAAGCGTTCGTCTACAGTAGCAGTTTTTATATTTAGGTTTTTCTCTGTTCTCTCCAATATAGATAGATGAATTTGGAACTCTAAATCCCACATGGTTTGTAGTAGCTCTTTGAAACTTGACAAAATAAAGGAGTTCTCAGTTTTGTCGCTATGGTTTGTTTCCTCTTCAAGTAGCCCCAGGCACAGACTGTGGAAAAGCACTTTCATTGAGAGGGGTTCCCAAGCTTCTAAGAAATAACGAGTTTCCGAAATACCAGCAAATATTTTTTCACCCAATCTTGATGATACTTGGTGCTAATGGTCAGTACACAAATCCCACTTGGCTCACCAAATTTTGTTCTTCTAGGTTGAAGCCTTCGTCTACAGTAGCAGTTTTTATATTTAGGTTTCCCTCTGTTCTCTCCTATATAGAAAGATGAATTTGGAACTCTAAATCCAACATGGTTTGTAGTAGCTCTTTGAAACTTGACAAAATAAAGGAGGTCTCAGATATGTCTCTATGGTTTGTTTCCTCTTCAAGTAGCCCTAGGCACAGACTGTGGAAAAGCACTTTCATTGAGAGGGGTTGCCAAGCTTCTAAGAAATAACGAGTTTCCGAAATACCAGCGAATATTTTTTCACCCAATCTTGATGATACTTGGTGGTAATGATCAGTACACAAATCCCACTTGGCTCACCAAATTTTGTTCTTCTAGGTTGAAGCGTTCGTCTACAGTAGCAGTTTTTATATTTAGGGTTCCCTCTGTTCTCTCCTATATAGAAAGACGAATTTCGAACTCTAAATCCAACATGGTTTGTAGTAGCTCTTTGAAACTTGACAAAATAAAGGAGTTCTCAGTTTTGTCGCTATGGTTTGTTTCCTCTTCAAGTAGCCCCAGGCACAGACTGTGGAAAAGCACTTTCCTTGAGATCGGTTCTCAAGCTTCTAAGAAATAACGAGTTTCCGAAATACCAGCAAATATTTTTTCACCCAATCTTGATGATACTTGGTGGTAATGATCAGTACACAAATCCCACTTGGCTCACCAAACTTTGTTCTTCTAGGTTGAAGCGTTCGTCTACAGTAGCAGTTTTTATATTTAGGTTTCCCTTGTTCTCTCCTATATAGATAGATGAATTTGGAACTCTAAATCCAACATGGTTTGTAGTAGCTCTTTGAAACTTGACAAAATAAAGGAGTTCTCAGTTTTGTCGCTATGGTTTGCTTCCTCTTCAAGTAGCCCCAGGCACAGACTGTGGAAAAGCACTTTCATTGAGAGCGGTTCCCAAGCTTCTAAGAAATAACGAGTTTCCGAAATACCAGCAAATATTTTTTCACCCAATCTTGATGATACTTGGTGGTAATGATCAGTACACAAATCCCACTTGGCTCACCAAACTTTGTTCTTCTAGGTTGAAGCGTTCGTCTACAGTAGCTTTTTTAATATTTAGGTTTCCCTTGTTCTCTCCTATATAGATAGATGAATTTGGAACTCTAAATCCAACATGGTTTGTAGTAGCTCTTTGAAACTTGACAAAATAAAGGAGTTCTCAGTTTTGTCTCTATGGTTTGTTTCCTCTTAAAGAAGCCCTAGGCACAGACTGTGGAAAGCACTTTCATTGAGATGGGTTGCCAAGCTTCTAAGAAATAACGAGTTTCCGAAATACCAGCAAATATTTTTTCACACAATCTTGTTGATACTTGGTGGTAATGATCAGTACACAAATCCCACTTGGCTCAACAAATTTTGGTCTTCTAGGTTGAAGCGTTCGTCTACAGTAGCAGTTTTTATATTTAGATTTCTCTCTGTTCTCTCCTATATAGATAGATGAATTTGGAACTCTAAATCCAACATGGTTTGCAGTAGCTCTTTGAAACTTGACAAAATAAAGGCGTTCTCAGATTTGTCCATTTGGTTTGTTTCCTCATCAAGTAGCCCTAGGCACAGACTGTGGAAAAGCACTTTCATTGAGAGGGGTTCCCAAACTTCTAAGAAATAACGAGTTTCCGAAATACCAGCAAATATTTTTTCACCCAATCTTGATGATACTTGGTGGTCATGATAAGTACACAAATCCCACTTGGCTCACCAAATTTTGGTCTTCTACGTTGAAGCGTTCGTCTACAGTAGCAGTTTTTATATTTAGATTTCTGTCTGTTCTCTCCTATATAGATAGATGAATTTGGAAATCTAAATCCAACATGGTTTGTAGTAGCTCCTTGAAACCTGACAAAATAAATGAGTTCTCAGTTTTGTCGCTATGGTTTGTTTCCTCTTCAAGTAGCCCCAGGCACAGACTGTGGAAAAGCACTTTCATTGAGAGGGGTTCCCAAGCTTCTAAGAAATAACGAGTTTCCGAAATACCAGCAAATATTTTTTCACCCAATCTTGATGATACTTGGTGGTAATGGTCAGTACACAAATCCCACTTGGCTCACCAAATTTTGTTCTTCTAGGTTGAAGCCTTCGTCTACAGTAGCAGTTTTTATATTTAGGTTTCCCTCTGTTCTCTCCTACATAGAAAGATGAATTTGGAACTCTAAATTCAACATGGTTTGTAGTAGCTCTTTGAAACTTGACAAAATAAAGGAGGTCTCAGATATATCTCTATGGTTTGTTTCCTCTTCAAGTAGCCCTAGGCACAGACTGTGGAAAAGCACTTTCATTGAGAGGGGTTGCCAAGCTTCTAAGAAATAACGAGTTTCCGAAATACCAGCGAATATTTTTTCACCCAATCTTGATGATACTTGGTGGTAATGATCAGTACACAAATCCCACTTGGCTCACCAAATTTTGTTCTTCTAGGTTGAAGCGTTCGTCTACAGTAGCAGTTTTTATATTTAGGGTTCCCTCTGTTCTCTCCTATATAGAAAGATGAATTTGGAACTCTAAATCCAACATGGTTTGTAGTAGCTCTTTGAAACTTGACAAAATAAAGGAGTTCTCAGTTTTGTCGCTATGGTTTGTTTCCTCTTCAAGTAGCCCCAGGCACAGACTGTGGAAAAGCACTTTCATTGAGAGGGGTTCCCAAGCTTCTAAGAAATAACGAGTTTCCGAAATACCAGCAAATATTTTTTCACCCAATCTTGATGATACTTGGTGGTAAGGATCAGTACACAAATCCCACTTGGCTCACCAAACTTTGTTCTTCTAGGTTGAAGCGTTCGTCTACAGTAGCAGTTTTTATATTTAGGTTTCACTCTGTTCTCTCATATATAGATAGATGAATTTGGAACTCTAACTCCAACATGGTTTGTAGTAGCTCTTTGAAACTTGACAAAATAAAAATGTTCTCAGTTTTGTCTCTATGGTTTGTTTCCTCTTCAAGTAGCCCTAGGCACAGACTGTGGAAAGGCACTTTCATTGAGATGGGTTGCCAAGCTTCTAAGAAATAACGAGTTTCCGAAATACCAGCAAATATTTTTTCACACAATCTTGTTGATACTTGGAGGTAATGATCAGAACACAAATCCCACTTGGCTAACCATATTTGTTCTTCTAGGTTGAAGCGTTCGTCTACAATAGCAGTTTTTATATTTAGGTTTTTCTCTGTTCTCTCCAATATAGATAGATGAATTTGGAACTCTAAATCCCACATGGTTTGTAGTAGCTCTTTGAAACTTGACAAAATAAAGGAGTTCTCAGGTTTTTCTCTATGGTTTGTTCCTCTTCAACTAGCCCTAGGCACAGACTGTGGAAAAGCACTTTCATTGAGAGGGGTTGCCAAGCTTCTAAGAAATAACGAGTTTCCGAAATACCAGCGAATATTTTTTCACCCAATCTTGATGATACTTGTTGCTAATGATCAGTACACAAATCCCACTTGGCTCAACAAATTTTGTTCTTCTAGGTTGAAGCGTTCGTCTACAGTAGCAGTTTTTATATTTAGGTTTCCCTCTGTTCTCTCCTATATAGAAAGATGAATTTGGAACTCTAAATCCAACATGGTTTGTAGTAGCTCTTTGAAACTTGACAAAATAAAAGAGTTCTCAGTTTTGTCGCTATGGTTTGTTACCTCTTCAAGTAGCCCCAGGCACAGACTGTGGAAAGCACTTTCATTGAGATGGGTTGCAAAGCTTCTAAGAAATAACGAGTTTCCGAAATACCAGCAAATATTTTTTCACCCAATCTTGATGATACTTGGTGGTAATGATCAGTACACAAATCCCACTTGGCTCACCAAATTTTGTTCTTCTAGGTTGAAGCGTTCGTCTACAATGGCAGTTTTTATATTTAGGTTTCTCTCTGTTCTCTCATATATAGATAGATGAATTTGGAAATCTAAATCCAACATGGTTTGTAGTAGCTCTTTGAAACTTGACAAAATAAAGAATTCTCAGTTTTGTCTCTATGGTTTGTTTCCTCATTAAGTAGCCCTAGGCAGAGACTCGGGAAAAGCACTTTCATTGAAACGGGTTGCCAAGCTTCCAAGAAATAACGAGTTTCCGAATTACCAGCAAATATTTTTTCACACAATCTTGTCGATACTTGGTGGTAATGATCAGTACACAAATCCCACTTGGCTCACCAAATTTTGTTCTTCTAAGTTGAACCGTTCGTCTACAATAGCAGTTTATATATTTAGGTTTCTCTCTGTTCTCTCCTATATAGATAGATGAATTTGGAACTCTAAATCCAACATGGTTTGTAGTAGCTCTTTGAAACTTGACAAAATAAAGGAGTTCTCAGTTTTTTCTCTATGCTTTGTTTCCTCTTCAAGTAGCCCTAGGCACAGACTGTGGAAAAGCACTTTCATTGAGAGGGGATCCCAAGCTTCTAAGAAATAACGAGTTTCCGAAATACCAGCAAATATTTTTTCACCCAATCTTGATGATACTTGGTGGTCATGATAAGTACACAAATCCCACTTGGCTCACCAAATTTTGGTCTTCTAGGTTGAAGCGTTCGTCTACAGTAGCAGTTTTTATATTTAGATTTCTCTCTGTTCTCTCCTATATAGATAGATGAATTTGGAACTCTAAATCCAACATGGTTTGCAGTAGCTCTTTGAAACTTGACAAAATAAAGGCGTTCTCAGATTTGTCCCTATGGTTTGTTTCCTCATCAAGTAGCCCTAGGCACAGACTGTGGAAAAGCACTTTCATTGAGAGGGGTTCCCAAGCTTCTAAGAAATAACGAGTTTCCGAAATAGCAGCAAATATTTTTTGACCCAATCTTGATGATACTTGGTGGTCATGATAAGTACACAAATCCCACTTGGCTCACCAAATTTTGGTCTTCTAGGTTGAAGCGTTCGTCTACAGTAGCAGTTTTTATATTTAGATTTCTCTCTGTTCTCTCCTATATAGATAGATGAATTTGGAACACTAAATCCAACATGGTTTGTAGTAGCTCTTTGAAACTTGACAAAATAAAGGAGTTCTCAGTTTTGTCGCTATGGTTTGTTTCCTCTTCAAGTATCCCAGGCACAGACTGTGGAAAAGCACTTTCATTGAGAGGCGTACCCAAGCTTCTAAGAAATAACGAGTTTCCGAAATACCAGCAAATATTTTTTCACCCAATCTTGATGATACTTGGTGCTAATGGTCAGTACACAAATCCCACTTGGCTCACCAAATTTTGTTCTTCTAGGTTGAAGCCTTCGTCTACAGTAGCAGTTTTTATATTTAGGTTTTCCTCTGTTCTCTCCTATATAGAAAGATGAATTTGGAACTCTAAATCCAACATGGTTTGTAGTAGCTCTTTGAAACTTGACAAAATAAAGGAGGTCTCAGATATGTCTCTATGGTTTGTTTCCTCTTCAAGTAGCCCTAGGCACAGACTGTGGAAAAGCACTTTCATTGAGAGGGGTTGCCAAGCTTCTAAGAAATAACGAGATTCCGAAATACCAGCGAATATTTTTTCACCCAATCTTGATGATACTTGGTGGTAATGATCAGTACACAAATCCCACTTGGCTCACCAAATTTTGTTCTTCTAGGTTGAAGCGTTCGTCTACAGTAGCAGTTTTTATATTTAGGGTTCCCTCTGTTCTCTCCTATATAGAAAGATGAATTTGGAACTCTAAATCCAACATGGTTTGTAGTAGCTCTTTGAAACTTGACAAAATAAAGGAGTTCTCAGTTTTGTCGCTATGGTTTGTTTCCTCTTCAAGTAGCCCCAGGCACAGACTGTGGAAAAGCACTTTCATTGAGAGGGGTTCCCAAGCTTCTAAGAAATAACGAGTTTCCGAAATACCAGCAAATATTTTTTCACCCAATCTTGATGATACTTGGTGGTAATGATCAGTACACAAATCCCACTTGGCTCACCAAATTTTGTTCTTCTAGGTTGAAGCGTTCGTCTACAGTAGCAGTTTTTATATTTAGGGTTCCCTCTGTTCTCTCCTATATAGAAAGATGAATTTGGAACTCTAAATCCAACATGGTTTGTAGTAGCTCTTTGAAACTTGACAAAATAAAGGAGTTCTCAGTTTTGTCGCTATGGTTTGTTTCCTCTTCAAGTAGCCCCAGGCACAGACTGTGGAAAAGCACTTTCATTGAGAGGGGTTCCCAAGCTTCTAAGAAATAACGAGTTTCCGAAATACCAGCAAATATTTTTTCACCCAATCTTGATGATACTTGGTGGTAATGATCAGTACACAAATCCCACTTGGCTCACCAAACTTTGTTCTTCTAGGTTGAAGCGTTCGTGTACAGTAGCAGTTTTTATATTTAGGTTTCACTCTGTTCTCTCATATATAGATAGATGAATTTGGAACTCTAAATCCAACATGGTTTGTAGTAGCTCTTTGAAACTTGACAAAATAAAAATGTTCTCAGTTTTGTCTCTATGGTTTGTTTCCTCTTCAAGTAGCCCTAGGCACAGACTGTGGAAAAGCACTTTCATTGAGATGGGTTGCCAAGCTTCTAAGAAATAACGAGTTTCCGAAATACCAGCAAATATTTTTTCACACAATCTTGTTGATACTTGGAGGTAATGATCAGAACACAAATCCCACTTGGCTCACCAAATTTGTTCTTCTAGGTTGAAGCGTTCGTCTACAGTAGCAGTTTTTATATTTATGTTTTTCTCTGTTCTCTCCAATATAGATAGATGAATTTGGAACTCTAAATCCAACATGGTTTGTAGTAGCTCTTTGAAACTTGACAAAATAAAGGAGTTCTCAGATTTGTCTCTATGGTTTGTTCCTCTTCAAGTAGCCCTAGGCACAGACTGTGGAAAAGCACTTTCATTGAGAGGGGTTGCCAAGCTTCTAAGAAATAACGAGTTTCCGAAATACCAGCGAATATTTTTTCACCCAATCTTGATGATACTTGTTGCTAATGATCAGTACACAAATCCCACTTGGCTCACCAAATTTTGTTCTTCTCGGTTGAAGCGTTCGTCTACAGTAGCAGTTTTTATATTTAGGTTTCCCTCTGTTCTCTCCTATATAGAAAGATGAATTTGGAACTCTAAATCCAACATGGTTTGTAGTAGCTCTTTGAAACTTGACACAATAAAGGAGTTCTCAGTTTTGTCGCTATGGTTTGTTTCCTCTTCAAGTAGCCCCAGGCACAGACTGTGGAAAGCACTTTCATTGAGATGGGTTGCCAAGCTTCTAAGAAATAACGAGTTTCCGAAATACCAGCAAATATTTTTTCACCCAATCTTGATGATACTTGGTGGTAATGATCAGTACACAAATCCCACTTGGCTCACCAAATTTTGTTCTTCTAGGTTGAAGCGTTCGTCTACAGTAGCAGTTTTTATATTTAGGTTTCTCTCTGTTCTCTCATATATAGATAGATGAATTTGGAAATCTAAATCCAACATGGTTTGTAGTAGCTCTTTGAAACTTGAGAAAATAAATGAATTCTCAGTTTTGTCTCTATGGTTTGTTTCCTCATTAAGTAGCCCTAGGCAGAGACTCGGGAAAAGCACTTTCATTGAAACGGGTTGCCAAGCTTCCAAGAAATAACGAGTTTCCGAAATACCAGCAAATATTTTTTCACACAATCTTGTCGATACTTGGTGGTAATGATCAGTACACAAATCCCACTTGGCTCACCAAATTTTGCTCTTCTAGGTTGAAGCGTTCGTCTACAATAGCAGTTTATATATTTAGGTTTCTCTCTGTTCTCTCCTATATAGATAGATGAATTTTAACTCTAAATCCAACATGGTTTGTAGTAGCTCTTTGAAACTTGACAAAATAAAGGAGTTCTCAGTTTTGTCTCTATGGTTTTTTTCCTCTTAAAGAAGCCCTAGGCACAGACTGTGGAAAGCACTTTCATTGAGATGGGTTGCCAAGCTTCTAAGAAATAACGAGTTTCCGAAATACCAGCAAATATTTTTTCACACAATCTTGTTGATACTTAGTGGTAATGATCAGTACACAAATCCCACTTGGCTCAACAAATTTTGGTCTTCTAGGTTGAAGCGTTCGTCTACAGTAGCAGTTTTTATATTTAGATTTCTCTCTGTTCTCTCCTATATAGATAGATGAATTTGGAACTCTAAATCCAACATGGTTTGCAGTAGCTCTTTGAAACTTGACAAAATAAAGGAGTTCTCAGATTTGTCTCTATGGTTTGTTTCCTCATCAAGTAGCCCTAGGCACAGACTGTGGAAAAGCACTTTCATTGAGAGGGGTTCCCAAGCTTCTAAGAAATAACGAGTTTCCGAAATACCAGCAAATATTTTTTCACCCAATCTTGATGATACTTGGTGGTCATGATAAGTACACAAATCCCACTTGGCTCACCAAATTTTGGTCTTCTAGGTTGAAGCGTTCGTCTACAGTAGCAGTTTTTATATTTAGATTTCTCTCTGTTCTCTCCTATATAGATAGATGAATTTGGAACACTAAATCCAACATGGTTTGTAGTAGCTCTTTGAAACTTGACAAAATAAAGGAGTTCTCAGTTTTGTCGCTATGGTTTGTTTCCTCTTCAAGTAGCCCCAGGCACAGACTGTGGAAAAGCACTTTCATTGAGAGGGGTTCCCAAGCTTCTAAGAAATAACGAGTTTCCGAAATACCAGCAAATATTTTTTCACACAATCGTGTTGATACTTGGAGGTATTGATCAGAACACAAATCCCACTTGGCTCACCAAATTTGTTCTTCTAGGTTGAAGCGTTCGTCTACAGTAGCAGTTTTTATATTTAGGTTTTTCTCTGTTCTCTCCAATATAGATAGATGAATTTGGAACTCTAAATCCAACATGGTTTGTAGTAGCTCTTTGAAACTTGACAAAATAAAGGAGGTCTCAGATTTTCTCTATGGTTTGTTTCCTCTTGAAGTAGCCCTAGGCACAGACTGTGGAAAAGCACTTTCATTGAGAGGGGTTGCCAAGCTTCTAAGAAATAACGAGTTTCCGAAATACCAGCAAATATTTTTTCACCCAATCTTGATGATACTTGGTGGTAATGATCAGTACACAAATCCCACTTGGCTCACCAAATTTTGTTCTTCTAGGTTGAAGCGTTCGTCTACAGTAGCAGTTTTTATATTTAGGTTTCCCTCTGTTCTCTCCTATATAGATAGATGAATTTGGAACTCTAAATCCATCATGGTTTGTAGTAGCTCTTTGAAACTTGACAACATAAAGGAGTTCTCAGTTTTGTCTCTATGGTTTGTTTCCTCTTCAAGTAGCCCTAGGCACAGACTGTGGAAAGCACTTTCATTGAGATGGGATGCCAAGCTTCTAAGAAATAACGAGTTTTCGAAATACCGGCAAATATTATTTCACACAATCTTGTTGATACTTGGTGGTAATGATCAGTACACAAATTCCACTTGGCTCACCAAATTTTGGTCTTCTAAGTTGAAGCGTTCGTCTACAGTAGCAGTTTTTATATTTAGATTTCTCTCTGTTCTCTCCTATATAGATAGATGAAATTGGAACTCTAAATCCAACATGGTTTGCAGTAGCTCTTTGAAACTTGACAAAATAAAGGAGTTCTCAGATTTGTCTTTATGGTTTGTTTCCTCTTCAAGTAGCCCTAGGCACAGACTGTGGAAAAGAACTTTCATTGAGAGGGGTTGCCAAGCTTCTAAGAAATAACAAGTTTCCGAAATACCAGCAAATATTTTTTCACCCAATCTTGATGATACTTGGTGGTCATGATCAGTACACAATTCCCACTTGGATCACCAAATTTTGTTCTTCTAGGTTGAAGCGTTCATCTACAGCAGCAGTTTTTATATTTAGGGTTCCCTCTGTTCTCTCCTATATAGAAAGATGAATTTGGAACTCTAAATCCAACATGGTTTGTAGTAGCTCTTTGAAACTTGAAAAAATAAAGGAGTTCTCAGTTTTGTCGCTATGGTTTCTTTCCTCTTCAAGTAGCCCCAGGCACAGACTGTGGAAAAGCACTTTCATTGAGAGGGGTTCCCAAGCTTCTAAGAAATAACGAGTTTCCGAAATACCAGCAAATATTTTTTCACCCAATCTTGATGATACTTGGTGCTAATGGTCAGTACACAAATCCCACTTGGCTCAATAAATTTGGTTCTTCTAGGTTGAAGCGTTCGTCTACAGTAGCAGTTTTTATATTTAGGTTTCCCTCTGCTCTCTCCTATATAGATAGATGAATTTGGAACTCTAAATCCAACATGGTTTGTAGTAGCTCTTTGAAACTTGACAAAATAAAGGAGTTCTCAGATTTGTCTCTATGGTTTGTTTCCTCTTCAAGTAGCCCTAGGCACAGACTGTGTATGCGCACTTTCATTGAGAGGGGTTGCCAAGCTTCTAAGAAATAACGAGTTTCCGAAATACCAGCGAATATTTTTTCACCCAATCTTGATGATACTTGTTGCTAAAGATCAGTACACAAATCCCACTTGGCTCACCAAATTTTGTTCTTCTAGTTTGAAGCGTTCGTCTACAGTAGCTGTTTTTATATTTAGGTTTCCCTCTGTTCTCCTCTATATAGAAAGATGAATTTGGAACTCTAAATCCAACATGGTTTGTAGTAGCTCTTTGAAACTTGACAAAATAAAGGAGTTTTCAGTTTTGTCGCTATGGTTTGTTTCCTCTTCAAGTAGCCCCAGGCACAGACTGTGGAAAGCACTTTCATTGAGATGGCTTGCCAAGCTTCTAAGAAATAACGAGTTTCCGAAATACCAGCAAATATTTTTTCACCAATCTTGATGATACTTGGTGGTAATGATCAGTACACAAATCCCACTTGGCTCACCAAATTTTTTTCTTCTAGGTTGAAGCGTTCGTCTACAGTAGCAGTTTTTATTTTTAGGTTTCACTCTGTTCTCTCATATATAGATAGATGAATTTGGAACTCTAAATCCAACATGGTTTGTAGTAGCTCTTTGAAACTTGACAAAATAAAGGAGTTCTCAGTTTTGTCGCTATGGTTTGTTTCCTCTTCAAGTAGCCCCAGGCACAGACTGTGGAAAAGCACTTTCATTGAGAGGGGTTCCCAAGCTTCTAAGAAATAACGAGTTTCCGAAATACCAGCAAATATTTTTTCACCCAATCTTGATGATACTTGGTGGTAATGATCAGTACACAAATCCCACTTGGCTCACCAAACTTTGTTCTTCTAGGTTGAAGCGTTCGTGTACAGTAGCAGTTTTTATATTTAGGTTTCACTCTGTTCTCTCATATATAGATAGATGAATTTGGAACTCTAAATCCAACATGGTTTGTAGTAGCTCTTTGAAACTTGACAAAATAAAAATGTTCTCAGTTTTGTCTCTATGGTTTGTTTCCTCTTCAAGTAGCCCTAGGCACAGACTGTGGAAAAGCACTTTCATTGAGATGGGTTGCCAAGCTTCTAAGAAATAACGAGTTTCCGAAATACCAGCAAATATTTTTTCACACAATCTTGTTGATACTTGGAGGTAATGATCAGAACACAAATCCCACTTGGCTCACCAAATTTGTTCTTCTAGGTTGAAGCGTTCGTCTACAGTAGCAGTTTTTATTTATGTTTTTCTCTGTTCTCTCCAATATAGATAGATGAATTTGGAACTCTAAATCCAACATGGTTTGTAGTAGCTCTTTGAAACTTGACAAAATAAAGGAGTTCTCAGATTTGTCTCTATGGTTTGTTCCTCTTCAAGTAGCCCTAGGCACAGACTGTGGAAAAGCACTTTCATTGAGAGGGGTTGCCAAGCTTCTAAGAAATAACGAGTTTCCGAAATACCAGCAAATATTTTTTCACCCAATCTTGATGATCCTTGTTGCTAATGATCAGTACACAAATCCCACTTGGCTCACCAAATTTTGTTCTTCTCGGTTGAAGCGTTCGTCTACAGTAGCAGTTTTTATATTTAGGTTTCCCTCTGTTCTCTCCTATATAGAAAGATGAATTTGGAACTCTAAATCCAACATGGTTTGTAGTAGCTCTTTGAAACTTGACAAAATAAAGGAGTTCTAAGATTTGTCTCTATGGTTTGTTTCCTCTTCAAGAAGCCCTAGGCACAGACTGTGGAAAAGCACTTTCATTAAGAGGGGTTGCCAAGCTTCTAAGAAATAACGAGTTTCCGAAATACCAGCAAATATTTTTTCACACAATCTTGTTGATACTTGGTGGTAATGATCAGTATACAAATCCCACTTGGCTCACCAAATTTTGGTCTTCTAGGTTGAAGCGTTCATCTACAGTAGCAGTTTTTATATTTAGGTTTCTCTCTGTTCTCTCCTATATAGATAGATTAATTTGGAACACTAAATCCAACATGGTTTGTAGTAGCTCTTTGAAACTTGACAAAATAAATAGTTCTCAGATTTGTCTCTATTGTTTGTTTCCTCTTCAAGTAGCCCTAGGCACAGACTGTGGAAAAGCACTTTCATTGAGAGGGGTTCCCAAGCTTCTAAGAAATAACGAGTTTCCGAAATACCAGCAAATATTTTCTCACCCAATCTTGATGATACTTGGTGGTAATGATCAGTATACAAATCCCACTTGGCTCACCAAATTTTGTTCTTCTAGGTTGAAGCGTTCGTCTACAGTAGCAGTTTTTATATTTAGATTTCACTCTGTTCTCTCATATATAGATAGATGAATTTGGAACCCTAAATCCAACATGGTTTGTAGTAGCTCTTTGAAACTTG
>NW_027510784.1:0-30910 GCF_048772815.1 Callospermophilus lateralis
ATCCCACTTGGCTCACCAAATTTTGTTCTTCTAGGTTGAAGCGTTCGTCTACAGTAGCAGTTTTTATATGTAGGTTTCCCTCTGTTCTCTCCTATATAGAAAGATGAATTTGGAACTCTAAATCCAACATGGTTTGTAGTAGCTCTTTGAAACTTGACAAAATAAAGGAGTTCTCAGTTTTGGCGCTATGGTTTGTTTCCTCTTCAAGTAGCCCTAGGCACAGACTCTGGAAAAGCACTTTCATTGAGAGGGGTTGCCAAGCTTCTAAGAAATAACGAGTTTCCGAAATACCAGCAAATGTTTTTTCACCCAATCTTGATGATACTTGGTGGTAATGATCAGTACACAAATCCCACTTGGCTCACCAAATTTTGTTCTTCTAGCATGAAGCGTTCGTCTACAGTAGCAGTTTTTATATTTAGGTTTCACTCTGTTCTCTCATATATAGATAGATGAATTTGGAACTCGAAATCCAACATGGTTTGTAGTAGCTCTTTGAAACTTGACAAAATAAAGGAGTTCTCAGTTTTGTCTCTATGGTTTGTTTCCTCTTCATGTAGCCCTAGGCACAGACTGTGGAAAAGCACTTTCAATGAGAGGGGTTGCCAAGCTTCTAAGAAATTACGAGTTTCTGAAATACCAGCAAATATTTTTTCACCGAATCTTGATGATACTTGGTGGTAATGATCAGTACACAAATCCCACTTGGCTCACCAAATTTTGTTCTTCTAGGTTGAAGCGTTCGTCTACAGTCGCAGTTTTTATATTTAGGATTCCCTCGATTCTCTAATATATAGATAGATGAATTTGGAACTCGAAATCCAACATGGTTTGTAGTAGCTCTTTGAGACTTGAAAAAATAACCGAGTTCTCAGTTTTGTCTCTATGGTTTGTTTCCTCTTCATGTAGCCCTAGGCACACACTGTGGAAAAGCACTTTCATTGAGAGGGGTTGCCAAGCTTCCAAGAAAAAACGAGTTTCCGAAATACCAGCAAATATTTTTTCAACCAATCTTGATGATAAGTGGTGGTAATGATCAGTACGCAAATCCCACTTGGCTCACCAAATTTTGTTCTTCTAGGTTGAAGCGTTCGTCTACAGTAGCAGTTTTTATATTTAGGTTTCCCTCTGTTCTCTCCTGTAAAGAAAGATGAATTTGGAACTTTAATCCAACATGGTTTGTAGTAGCTCTTTGAAACTTGACAAAATAAAGGAGTTCTCAGTTTTGTCGCTATGGTTTGTTTCCTCTTCAAGTAGCCCTAGGCACAGACTGTGGAAAAGCACTTTCATTGAGAGGGGTTGCCAAGCTTCTAAGAAAAAACGAGTTTCCGAAATACCAGCAAATATTTTTTCACCCAATCTTGATGATACTTGGTGCTAATGATCAGTACACAAATCCCACTTGGCTCACCAAATTTTGTTCATCTATGTTGAAGCGTTCGTCTACAGTAGCAGTTTTTATATTTAGGTTTCCCTCGATTCTCTAATATATAGATAGATGAATTTGGAACTCGAAATCCAACATGGTTTGTAGTAGCTCTTTGAGACTTGAAAAAATAACCGAGTTCTCAGTTTTGTCTCTATGGTTTGTTTCCTCTTCAAGTAGCCCAAGGCACAGAGTGTGGAAAAGCACTTTCATTGAGAGGGGTTGCCAAGCTTCCAAGAAATAACCAGTTTCCGAAATACCAGCAAACATTTTTTCACCCAATCTTGATGATACTTGGTGCTAATGATCAGTACACAAATCCCACTTGGCTCACCAAATTTTGTTGATCTAGGTTGAAGCGTTCATCTACAGTAGCAGTTTTTATATTTAGTTTTCCCTCTGTTCTCTCCTATATAGAAAGATGAATTTGGAACTCTAAATCCAACATGGTTTGTAGTAGCTTTTTGAAACTTGACAAAATAAAGGAGTTCTCAGTTTTGTCGCTATGGTTTGTTTCATCTTCAAGTAGCCCTAGGCACAGACTCTGGAAAAGCACTTTCATTGAGAGGGGTTGCCAAGCTTAAAAGAAATAACGAGTTTCCGAAATACCAGCAAATGTTTTTTCACCCAATCTTGATGATACTTGCTGGTAATGATCAGTACACAAATCCCACTTGGCTCACCAAATTTTGTTCTTCTAGGTGAAGCGTTCGTCTACAGTAGCAGTTTTTATATTTAGGTTTCACTCTGTTCTCTCATAAATAGATAGATGAATTTGGAACTCGAAATCCAACATGGTTTGTAGTAGCTTTTTGAAACTTGACAAAATAAAGGAGTTCTCAGTTTTGTCTCTACGGTTTGTTTCCTCTTCATGTAGCCCTATGCACAGACTGTGGAAAAGCACTTTCATTGAGAGGGGTTGCCAAGCTTCTAAGAAATTACGAGTTTCTGAAATACCAGCAAATATTTTTTCACCGAATCTTGATGATACTTGGTGGTAATGATCAGTACACAAATCCCACTTTGCTCACCAAATTTTGTTCTTCTAGGTTGAAGCGATTGTCTACAGTAGCAGTTTTTATATTTAGGTTTCCCTCGATTCTCAGATATATAGATAGATGAATTTGGAACTCGAAATCCAACATGGTTTGTAGTAGCTCTTTGAAACTTGAAAAAATAAAGGAGTTCTCAGTTTTGTCTCTATGGTTTGTTTCCTCTTCAAGAGGCCTAGGCACAGACTGTGGAAAAGCACTTTAATTGAGAGGGGTTGCCAAGCTTCTGAGAAATAACGAGTTTCCGAAATACCAGCAAATATTTTTTCACCCAATCTTGATGATACATGTTGCTAATGATCAGTACACAGATCCCACTTGGCTCACCAAATTATGTTCTTCTAGGTTGAAGCGTTCGTCTACAGTAGCAGTTTTTATATTTAGGTTTCACTCTGTTCTCTCATATATAGATAGATGAATTTGGAACTCTAAATCCAACATGGTTTGTAGTAGCTCTTTGAGACTTGATAAAATAAAGGAGTTCTCAGTTTTGTCTCTATGGTTTCTTTCCTCTTCAAGTAGCCCTAGGCACACACTGTGGAAAAGCACTTTCGTTGAGATGGGTTTCCAAGCGTCTAAGAAATAACGAGTTTCCGAAATACCAGGAAATAATTATTCAAAAAATCTTGATGATACTTGGTGGTAATGATCAGTACACAAATCCCACTTGGCTCACCAAATTTTGTTCTTCTAGGTTGAAGCGTTCGTCTACAGTAGCAGTTTTTATATGTAGGTTTCCCTCTGTTCTCTCCTATATAGAAAGATGAATTTGGAACTCTAAATCCAACATGGTTTGTAGTAGCTCTTTGAAACTTGACAAAATAAAGGAGTTCTCAGTTTTGGCGCTATGGTTTGTTTCCTCTTCAAGTAGCCCTAGGCACAGACTCTGGAAAAGCACTTTCATTGAGAGGGGTTGCCAAGCTTCTAAGAAATAACGAGTTTCCGAAATACCAGCAAATGTTTTTTCACCCAATCTTGATGATACTTGGTGGTAATGATCAGTACACAAATCCCACTTGGCTCACCAAATTTTGTTCTTCTAGCATGAAGCGTTCGTCTACAGTAGCAGTTTTTATATTTAGGTTTCACTCTGTTCTCTCATATATAGATAGATGAATTTGGAACTCGAAATCCAACATGGTTTGTAGTAGCTCTTTGAAACTTGACAAAATAAAGGAGTTCTCAGTTTTGTCTCTATGGTTTGTTTCCTCTTCATGTAGCCCTAGGCACAGACTGTGGAAAAGCACTTTCAATGAGAGGGGTTGCCAAGCTTCTAAGAAATTACGAGTTTCTGAAATACCAGCAAATATTTTTTCACCGAATCTTGATGATACTTGGTGGTAATGATCAGTACACAAATCCCACTTGGCTCACCAAATTTTGTTCTTCTAGGTTGAAGCGTTCGTCTACAGTCGCAGTTTTTATATTTAGGATTCCCTCGATTCTCTAATATATAGATAGATGAATTTGGAACTCGAAATCCAACATGGTTTGTAGTAGCTCTTTGAGACTTGAAAAAATAACCGAGTTCTCAGTTTTGTCTCTATGGTTTGTTTCCTCTTCATGTAGCCCTAGGCACACACTGTGGAAAAGCACTTTCATTGAGAGGGGTTGCCAAGCTTCCAAGAAAAAACGAGTTTCCGAAATACCAGCAAATATTTTTTCAACCAATCTTGATGATAAGTGGTGGTAATGATCAGTACGCAAATCCCACTTGGCTCACCAAATTTTGTTCTTCTAGGTTGAAGCGTTCGTCTACAGTAGCAGTTTTTATATTTAGGTTTCCCTCTGTTCTCTCCTGTAAAGAAAGATGAATTTGGAACTTTAATCCAACATGGTTTGTAGTAGCTCTTTGAAACTTGACAAAATAAAGGAGTTCTCAGTTTTGTCGCTATGGTTTGTTTCCTCTTCAAGTAGCCCTAGGCACAGACTGTGGAAAAGCACTTTCATTGAGAGGGGTTGCCAAGCTTCTAAGAAAAAACGAGTTTCCGAAATACCAGCAAATATTTTTTCACCCAATCTTGATGATACTTGGTGCTAATGATCAGTACACAAATCCCACTTGGCTCACCAAATTTTGTTCATCTATGTTGAAGCGTTCGTCTACAGTAGCAGTTTTTATATTTAGGTTTCCCTCGATTCTCTAATATATAGATAGATGAATTTGGAACTCGAAATCCAACATGGTTTGTAGTAGCTCTTTGAGACTTGAAAAAATAACCGAGTTCTCAGTTTTGTCTCTATGGTTTGTTTCCTCTTCAAGTAGCCCAAGGCACAGAGTGTGGAAAAGCACTTTCATTGAGAGGGGTTGCCAAGCTTCCAAGAAATAACCAGTTTCCGAAATACCAGCAAACATTTTTTCACCCAATCTTGATGATACTTGGTGCTAATGATCAGTACACAAATCCCACTTGGCTCACCAAATTTTGTTGATCTAGGTTGAAGCGTTCATCTACAGTAGCAGTTTTTATATTTAGTTTTCCCTCTGTTCTCTCCTATATAGAAAGATGAATTTGGAACTCTAAATCCAACATGGTTTGTAGTAGCTCTTTGAAACTTGAAAAAATAAAGGAGTTCTCAGTTTTGTCTCTATGGTTTGTTTCCTCTTCAAGAGGCCTAGGCACAGACTGTGGAAAAGCACTTTAATTGAGAGGGGTTGCCAAGCTTCTGAGAAATAACGAGTTTCCGAAATACCAGCAAATATTTTTTCACCCAATCTTGATGATACATGTTGCTAATGATCAGTACACAGATCCCACTTGGCTCACCAAATTATGTTCTTCTAGGTTGAAGCGTTCGTCTACAGTAGCAGTTTTTATATTTAGGTTTCACTCTGTTCTCTCATATATAGATAGATGAATTTGGAACTCTAAATCCAACATGGTTTGTAGTAGCTCTTTGAAACTTGACAAAATAAAGGAGTTCTCAGTTTTGTCTCTCTGGTTTGTTTCCTCTTCAAGTAGCCCTAGGCACAGACTGTGGAAAAGCACTTTCATTGAGAGGGGTTGCCAAGGTTTAAGAAATAACGAGTTTCCGAAATACCAGCAAATATTTTTTCACCCAATCTTGATGATACTTGGTGCTAATGATCAGCACACAATTCCCACTTGGCTCACCAAATTTTGTTCTTCTAGGTTGAATCGTTCGTCTATAGTAGCAGTTTTTATATTTAGGTTTCCCTCTGTTCTCTCCTATAAAGAAAGATGAATTTATAACTCTAAATCCAACATGGTTTGTAGTAGCTCTTTGAAACTTGACAAAATAAAGGAGTTCTCAGTTTTGTCGCTATGGTTTGTTTCCTCTTCAAGTAGCCCTAGGCACAGACTGTGGAAAAGCACTTTCATTGAGAGGGGTTGCCAAGCTTCTAAGAAATAACGAGTTTCCGAAATACCAGCAAATATTTTTTCACCCAATCTTGATGATACTTGGTGGTAATGATCAGTACACAAATCCCACTTGGCTCACCAAATTTTGTTCTTCTAGGTTGAAGCGTTCGTCTACAGTAGCAGTTTTTATATTAGGTTTCCCTCTGTTCTCTCCCATTAGATAGATGAATTTGGAACTCTAAATCCAACAAGGTTTGTAGTAGCTCTTTGAAACTTGACAAAATAAAGGAGTTCTCAGTTTTGTCTCTATGGTTTTTTTTCTCTTCAAGTAGCCCTAGGCACAGACTGTGGAAAAGCACTTTCATTGAGAGGGGTTGCCAAGCTTCTAAGAAATTATGAGTTTCTCAAATACCAGCAAATATTTATTCAACGAATCTGGATGATACTTGGTGGTAATGATCAGTACACAAATCCCACTAGGCTCACCAAATTTTGTTCTTCTAGGTTGAAGCATTCGTCTACAGTAGCAGTTTTTATACTTATTTTCCCTCTGTTCTCTCCTATATAGATAGATGAATTTGAAACTCTAAATCCATCATGGTTTGTAGTAGCTCTTTGAAACTTGAAAAAATAACGGTGTTCTCAGTTTTGTCTCTATGGTTTGTTTCCTCTTCAAGTAGCCCTAGGCACTCACTGTGGAAAAGCACTTTCATTGAGAGGGGTTGCCAAGCTTCTAAGAAATAACGAGTTTCCGAAATACCAGCAAATATTTTTTCACCCAATCTTGATGATACTTGGTGCTAATGATCAGTACACAAATCCCACTTGGCTCACCAAATTTTGTTATTTAGGTTGAAGCGTTCGTCTACAGTAGCAGTTTTTATATTTAGGTTCCCTCTGTTATCTCATATATAGATAGATGAATTTGGAACTCTAAATCCAACATGGTTTGTAGTAGCTCTTTGAGACTTGATAAAATAAAGGAGTTCTCAGTTTTGTCTCTATGGTTTCTTTCCTCTTCAAGTAGCCCTAGGCACACACTGTGGAAAAGCACTTTCGTTGAGATGGGTTTCCAAGCTTCTAAGAAATAACGAGTTTCCGAAATACCAGGAAATAATTATTCAAAAAACCTTGATGATACTTGGTGGTAATGATCAGTACACAAATCCCACTTGGCTCACCAAATTTTGTTCTTCTAGGTTGAAGCGTTCGTCTACAGTAGCAGTTTTTATATGTAGGTTTCCCTCTGTTCTCTCCTATATAGAAAGATGAATTTGGAACTCTAAATCCAACATGGTTTGTAGTAGCTCTTTGAAACTTGACAAAATAAAGGAGTTCTCAGTTTTGGCGCTATGGTTTGTTTCCTCTTCAAGTAGCCCTAGGCACAGACTCTGGAAAAGCACTTTCATTGAGAGGGGTTGCCAAGCTTCTAAGAAATAACGAGTTTCCGAAATACCAGCAAATGTTTTTTCACCCAATCTTGATGATACTTGGTGGTAATGATCAGTACACAAATCCCACTTGGCTCACCAAATTTTGTTCTTCTAGCATGAAGCGTTCGTCTACAGTAGCAGTTTTTATATTTAGGTTTCACTCTGTTCTCTCATATATAGATAGATGAATTTGGAACTCGAAATCCAACATGGTTTGTAGTAGCTCTTTGAAACTTGACAAAATAAAGGAGTTCTCAGTTTTGTCTCTATGGTTTGTTTCCTCTTCATGTAGCCCTAGGCACAGACTGGGAAAAGCACTTTCAATGAGAGGGGTTGCCAAGCTTCTAAGAAATTACGAGTTTCTGAAATACCAGCAAATATTTTTTCACCGAATCTTGATGATACTTGGTGGTAATGATCAGTACACAAATCCCACTTGGCTCACCAAATTTTGTTCTTCTAGGTTGAAGCGTTCGTCTACAGTAGCAGTTTTTATATTTAGGATTCCCTCGATTCTCTAATATATAGATAGATGAATTTGGAACTCGAAATCCAACATGGTTTGTAGTAGCTCTTTGAGACTTGAAAAAATAACCGAGTTCTCAGTTTTGTCTCTATGGTTTGTTTCCTCTTCATGTAGCCCTAGGCACACACTGTGGAAAAGCACTTTCATTGAGAGGGGTTGCCAAGCTTCCAAGAAAAAACGAGTTTCCGAAATACCAGCAAATATTTTTTCAACCAATCTTGATGATAAGTGGTGGTAATGATCAGTACACAAATCCCACTTGGCTCACCAAATTTTGTTCTTCTAGGTTGAAGCGTTCGTCTACAGTAGCAGTTTTTATATTTAGGTTTCCCTCTGTTCTCTCCTGTAAAGAAAGATGAATTTGGAACTTTAATCCAACATGGTTTGTAGTAGCTCTTTGAAACTTGACAAAATAAAGGAGTTCTCAGTTTTGTCGCTATGGTTTGTTTCCTCTTCAAGTAGCCCTAGGCACAGACTGTGGAAAAGCACTTTCATTGAGAGGGGTTGCCAAGCTTCTAAGAAAAAACGAGTTTCCGAAATACCAGCAAATATTTTTTCACCCAATCTTGATGATACTTGGTGCTAATGATCAGTACACAAATCCCACTTGGCTCACCAAATTTTGTTCATCTATGTTGAAGCGTTCGTCTACAGTAGCAGTTTTTATATTTAGGTTTCCCTCGATTCTCTAATATATAGATAGATGAATTTGGAACTCGAAATCCAACATGGTTTGTAGTAGCTCTTTGAGACTTGAAAAAATAACCGAGTTCTCAGTTTTGTCTCTATGGTTTGTTTCCTCTTCAAGTAGCCCAAGGCACAGAGTGTGGAAAAGCACTTTCATTGAGAGGGGTTGCCAAGCTTCCAAGAAATAACCAGTTTCCGAAATACCAGCAAACATTTTTTCACCCAATCTTGATGATACTTGGTGCTAATGATCAGTACACAAATCCCACTTGGCTCACCAAATTTTGTTGATCTAGGTTGAAGCGTTCATCTACAGTAGCAGTTTTTATATTTAGTTTTCCCTCTGTTCTCTCCTATATAGAAAGATGAATTTGGAACTCTAAATCCAACATGGTTTGTAGTAGCTTTTTGAAACTTGACAAAATAAAGGAGTTCTCAGTTTTGTCGCTATGGTTTGTTTCATCTTCAAGTAGCCCTAGGCACAGACTCTGGAAAAGCACTTTCATTGAGAGGGGTTGCCAAGCTTAAAAGAAATAACGAGTTTCCGAAATACCAGCAAATGTTTTTTCACCCAATCTTGATGATACTTGCTGGTAATGATCAGTACACAAATCCCACTTGGCTCACCAAATTTTGTTCTTCTAGGTGAAGCGTTCGTCTACAGTAGCAGTTTTTATATTTAGGTTTCACTCTGTTCTCTCATAAATAGATAGATGAATTTGGAACTCGAAATCCAACATGGTTTGTAGTAGCTTTTTGAAACTTGACAAAATAAAGGAGTTCTCAGTTTTGTCTCTACGGTTTGTTTCCTCTTCATGTAGCCCTATGCACAGACTGTGGAAAAGCACTTTCATTGAGAGGGGTTGCCAAGCTTCTAAGAAATTACGAGTTTCTGAAATACCAGCAAATATTTTTTCACCGAATCTTGATGATACTTGGTGGTAATGATCAGTACACAAATCCCACTTTGCTCACCAAATTTTGTTCTTCTAGGTTGAAGCGATTGTCTACAGTAGCAGTTTTTATATTTAGGTTTCCCTCGATTCTCAGATATATAGATAGATGAATTTGGAACTCGAAATCCAACATGGTTTGTAGTAGCTCTTTGAAACTTGAAAAAATAAAGGAGTTCTCAGTTTTGTCTCTATGGTTTGTTTCCTCTTCAAGAGGCCTAGGCACAGACTGTGGAAAAGCACTTTAATTGAGAGGGGTTGCCAAGCTTCTGAGAAATAACGAGTTTCCGAAATACCAGCAAATATTTTTTCACCCAATCTTGATGATACATGTTGCTAATGATCAGTACACAGATCCCACTTGGCTCACCAAATTATGTTCTTCTAGGTTGAAGCGTTCGTCTACAGTAGCAGTTTTTATATTTAGGTTTCACTCTGTTCTCTCATATATAGATAGATGAATTTGGAACTCTAAATCCAACATGGTTTGTAGTAGCTCTTTGAGACTTGATAAAATAAAGGAGTTCTCAGTTTTGTCTCTATGGTTTCTTTCCTCTTCAAGTAGCCCTAGGCACACACTGTGGAAAAGCACTTTCGTTGAGATGGGTTTCCAAGCGTCTAAGAAATAACGAGTTTCCGAAATACCAGGAAATAATTATTCAAAAAATCTTGATGATACTTGGTGGTAATGATCAGTACACAAATCCCACTTGGCTCACCAAATTTTGTTCTTCTAGGTTGAAGCGTTCGTCTACAGTAGCAGTTTTTATATGTAGGTTTCCCTCTGTTCTCTCCTATATAGAAAGATGAATTTGGAACTCTAAATCCAACATGGTTTGTAGTAGCTCTTTGAAACTTGACAAAATAAAGGAGTTCTCAGTTTTGGCGCTATGGTTTGTTTCCTCTTCAAGTAGCCCTAGGCACAGACTCTGGAAAAGCACTTTCATTGAGAGGGGTTGCCAAGCTTCTAAGAAATAACGAGTTTCCGAAATACCAGCAAATGTTTTTTCACCCAATCTTGATGATACTTGGTGGTAATGATCAGTACACAAATCCCACTTGGCTCACCAAATTTTGTTCTTCTAGCATGAAGCGTTCGTCTACAGTAGCAGTTTTTATATTTAGGTTTCACTCTGTTCTCTCATATATAGATAGATGAATTTGGAACTCGAAATCCAACATGGTTTGTAGTAGCTCTTTGAAACTTGACAAAATAAAGGAGTTCTCAGTTTTGTCTCTATGGTTTGTTTCCTCTTCATGTAGCCCTAGGCACAGACTGTGGAAAAGCACTTTCAATGAGAGGGGTTGCCAAGCTTCTAAGAAATTACGAGTTTCTGAAATACCAGCAAATATTTTTTCACCGAATCTTGATGATACTTGGTGGTAATGATCAGTACACAAATCCCACTTGGCTCACCAAATTTTGTTCTTCTAGGTTGAAGCGTTCGTCTACAGTCGCAGTTTTTATATTTAGGATTCCCTCGATTCTCTAATATATAGATAGATGAATTTGGAACTCGAAATCCAACATGGTTTGTAGTAGCTCTTTGAGACTTGAAAAAATAACCGAGTTCTCAGTTTTGTCTCTATGGTTTGTTTCCTCTTCATGTAGCCCTAGGCACACACTGTGGAAAAGCACTTTCATTGAGAGGGGTTGCCAAGCTTCCAAGAAAAAACGAGTTTCCGAAATACCAGCAAATATTTTTTCAACCAATCTTGATGATAAGTGGTGGTAATGATCAGTACGCAAATCCCACTTGGCTCACCAAATTTTGTTCTTCTAGGTTGAAGCGTTCGTCTACAGTAGCAGTTTTTATATTTAGGTTTCCCTCTGTTCTCTCCTGTAAAGAAAGATGAATTTGGAACTTTAATCCAACATGGTTTGTAGTAGCTCTTTGAAACTTGACAAAATAAAGGAGTTCTCAGTTTTGTCGCTATGGTTTGTTTCCTCTTCAAGTAGCCCTAGGCACAGACTGTGGAAAAGCACTTTCATTGAGAGGGGTTGCCAAGCTTCTAAGAAAAAACGAGTTTCCGAAATACCAGCAAATATTTTTTCACCCAATCTTGATGATACTTGGTGCTAATGATCAGTACACAAATCCCACTTGGCTCACCAAATTTTGTTCATCTATGTTGAAGCGTTCGTCTACAGTAGCAGTTTTTATATTTAGGTTTCCCTCGATTCTCTAATATATAGATAGATGAATTTGGAACTCGAAATCCAACATGGTTTGTAGTAGCTCTTTGAGACTTGAAAAAATAACCGAGTTCTCAGTTTTGTCTCTATGGTTTGTTTCCTCTTCAAGTAGCCCAAGGCACAGAGTGTGGAAAAGCACTTTCATTGAGAGGGGTTGCCAAGCTTCCAAGAAATAACCAGTTTCCGAAATACCAGCAAACATTTTTTCACCCAATCTTGATGATACTTGGTGCTAATGATCAGTACACAAATCCCACTTGGCTCACCAAATTTTGTTGATCTAGGTTGAAGCGTTCATCTACAGTAGCAGTTTTTATATTTAGTTTTCCCTCTGTTCTCTCCTATATAGAAAGATGAATTTGGAACTCTAAATCCAACATGGTTTGTAGTAGCTTTTTGAAACTTGACAAAATAAAGGAGTTCTCAGTTTTGTCGCTATGGTTTGTTTCATCTTCAAGTAGCCCTAGGCACAGACTCTGGAAAAGCACTTTCATTGAGAGGGGTTGCCAAGCTTAAAAGAAATAACGAGTTTCCGAAATACCAGCAAATGTTTTTTCACCCAATCTTGATGATACTTGCTGGTAATGATCAGTACACAAATCCCACTTGGCTCACCAAATTTTGTTCTTCTAGGTGAAGCGTTCGTCTACAGTAGCAGTTTTTATATTTAGGTTTCACTCTGTTCTCTCATAAATAGATAGATGAATTTGGAACTCGAAATCCAACATGGTTTGTAGTAGCTTTTTGAAACTTGACAAAATAAAGGAGTTCTCAGTTTTGTCGCTATGGTTTGTTTCATCTTCAAGTAGCCCTAGGCACAGACTCTGGAAAAGCACTTTCATTGAGAGGGGTTGCCAAGCTTCTAAGAAATAACGAGTCTCCGAAATACCAGCAAATATTTTTTCACCCAATCTTGATGATACGTGGTGGTAATGATCAGTACACAAATCCCACTTGGCTCACCAAATTTTGTTCTTCTAGGTTGAAGCGTTCGTCTATAGTAGCAGTTTTTATATTTAGGTTTCCCTCTGTTCTCTCCTATATAGATAGATGAATTTGGAACTCGAAATCCAACATGGTTTGTAGTAGCTCTTTGAAACTTGACAAAATAAAGGAGTTCTCAGTTTTGTCTCTATGGTTTGTTTCCTCTTCAAGTAGCCCTAGGCACACACTGTGGAAAAGCACTTTAATTGAGAGGGGTTGCCAAGCTTCTAAGAAAAAACAAGTTTCCGAAATAGCAGCAAATATTTTTTCACCCAATCTTGATGATACGAGGTGGTAATGATCAGTACACAAATCCCACTTGGCTCACCAAATTTTGTTCTTCTAGGTTGAAGCGTTCGTCTACAGTAGCAGTTTTTATATTTAGGTTTCCCTCTGTTTTCTCATATATAGATAGAAGAATTTGGAACTCTAAATCCAACATGGTTTGTAGTAGCTCTTTGAGACTTGTCAAAATAAAGGAGTTCTCAGATTTGTCTCTATGGTTTGTTTCCTCTTCAAGTAGCCCTAGGCACACACTGTGGGAAAGCACTTTCATTGAGATGGGTTGCCAAGCTTCTAAGAAATAACGAGTTTCTGAAATACCAGCAAATATTTATTCACCCAATCTTGATGATACTTGGTGGTAATGATCAGTACACAAATCCCACTTGGCTCACCAAATTTTTTTCTTCTAGGTTGAAGCGTTCGTCTACAGTAGCAGTTTTTATATTTAGCTTTCCCTCGATTCTCTGATATATAGATAGATAAATTTGGAACTCTAAATCCAACATGGTTTGTAGTAGCTCTTTGAAACTTGACAAAATAAAGGAGTTCTCAGTTTTGTCTCTATGGTTTGTTTCCTCTTCAAGTAGCCCTAGGCACAGACCTTGGAAAAGCACTTTCATTGAGAGGGGTTGCCAAGCTTCTAACAAATAACGAGTTTCCGAAATACCAGCAAATATTTTTTCACAGAATCTTGATGATACTTGGAGGTAATGATTAGTACACATTTCCAACTTGGCTCACCAAATTTTGTTCTTCTAGGTTGAAGCGTTCGTCTACAGTAGCAGTTTTTATATTTAGGTTAACCTCAGTTCTCTCCTATATAGATAGATGAATTTGGAACTCGAAATCCAACATGGTTTGTAGTAGCTCTTTGAAACTTGACAAAATAAAGGAGTTCTCAGTTTTGTCTCTATGGTTTGTTTCCTCTTCAAGTAGCCGTAGGCACAGACTGTGGAAAAGCACTTTCATTGAGTTGGTTGCCAAGCTTCTAATAAATTAGGAGTTTCTCAAATACGAGCAAATATTTTTTCACCGAATCTGCATGATACTTGGTGGTAATGATCAGTACACAAGTCCCACTAGGCTCACCTAATTTTGTTCTTCTAGGTTGAAGCGTTCGTCTACAGTAGCAGTTTTTATACTTATTTTTCCCACTGTTCTCTCCTATATAGATAGATGAATTTGGAACTCTAAATCCAACATGGTTTGTAGTAGCTCTTTGAAACTTGACAAAATAAAGGAGTTCTAAGTTTTGTCTCTATGGTTTGTTTCCTCTTCCACTAGCCCTAGGTACAGGCTGTGGAAAAGCACTTTAATTGAGAGGGGTGGCCAAGCTTCTAAGAAATAACGAGTTTCCGAAATACCAACAAATATTTTTTCACCCAATCTTGATGATACTTGGAGGTAATGATCAGTACACATTTAATACTTGGCTCACCAAATTTTGTTATTCTAGGTTGAAGCGTTCGTCTACAGTAGCAGTTTTTATATTTAGGTTACCCTCTGTTCTCTCCTATATAGATAGATGAATTTGGAACTCTAAATCCAACATGGTTTGTAGTAGCTCTTTGAAACTTGACAAAATAGGGAGTTCTCAGTTTTGTCTCTTTGGTTTGTTTCCTCTTCAAGTAGCCCTAGGCACAGACTGTGGAAAAGCACTTTCATTGAGAGTGGTTGCCAAGCTTCTAAGAAATAACGAGTTTCTGAAATACCAGCAAATATTTTTTCACCCAATCTTGATGATATTGGTGGTAATGATCAGTACACAAATCCCACTTGGCTCACCAAATTTTGTTCTTCTAGGTTGAAGCGTTCGTCTACAGTAGCAGTTTTTATATTTAGGTTTCCCTCGATTCTCTGATATATAGATAGATGAATTTGGAACTCTAAATCCAACATGGTTTGTAGTAGCTCTTTGAGACTTGAAAAAATAACGGAGTTCTCAGTTTTGTCTCTATGGTTTGTTTCCTCTTCAAGTAGCCCTAGGCACAGACCTTGGAAAAGCACTTTCATTGAGAGGGGTTGCCAACCTTCTAAGAAATAACGAGTTTCCGAAATACCAGCAAATATTTTTTCACCCAATCTTGATGATACGTGGTGGTAATGATAAGTACACAAATCCCACTTGGCTCACCAAATTTTGTTCTTCTAGGTTTAAGCGGTCGTGTATAGTAGCAGTTTTTATATTTAGGTTTTCCTCTGTTCTCTCCTATATATATAGATGAATTTGGAACTCGAAATCCAACTTGGTTTGTAGTAGCTCTTTGAAACTTGACAAAATAAAGGAGTTCTCAGTTTTGTCTCTATGGTTTGTTTCCTCTTCAAGTAGCCCTAGGCACAGACCTTGGAAAAGCACTTTCATTGAGAGGGGTTGCCAAGCTTCTAAGAAATAACGAGTTTCCGAAATACCAGCAAATATTTTTTCACCCAATCTTGATGATATTTGGAGGTAATGATCAGTACACATTTCCAACTTGGCTCACCAAATTTTGTTATTCTAGGTTGAAGCGTTCGTCTACAGTAGCAGTTTTTATATTTAGGTTACCCTCTGTTCTCTCCTATATAGATAGATGAATTTGGAACTCTAAATCCAACATGGTTTGTAGTAGCTCTTTGAGACTTGAAAAAATAACGGAGTTCTCAGTTTTGTCTCTATGGTTTGTTTCCTCTTCAAGTAGCCCTAGGCACACACTGTGGAAAAGCACTTTAATTGAGAGGGGTTGCCAAGCTTCTAAGAAAAAAAAAGTTTCTGAAATAGCAGCAAATATTTTTTCACCCAATCTTGATGATACGTGGTGGTAATGATCAGTACACAAATCCCACTTGGCTCACCAAATTTTGTTCTTCTAGGTTGAAGCGTTCGTCTACAGTAGCAGTTTTTATATTTAGGTTTCCCTCTGTTTTCTCATATATAGATAGATGAATTTGGAACTCTAAATCCAACATGGTTTGTAGTAGCTCTTTGAGACTTGTCAAAATAAAGGAGTTCTCAGATTTGTCTCTATGGTTTGTTTCCTCTTCAAGTAGCCCTAGGCACACACTGTGGAAAAGCACTTTCATTGAGATGGGTTGCCAAGCTTCTAAGAAATAACGAGTTTCCGAAATACCAGCAAATATTTATTCACCCAATCTTGATGATACTTCGTGGTAATGATCAGTACACAAATCCCACTTGGGTCACCAAATTTTGTTCTTCTAGGTTGAAGCATTCGTCTACAGTAGCAGTTTTTATATTTAGGTTTCCCTCGATTCTCTGATATATAGATAGATAAATTTGGAACTCTAAATCCAACATGGTTTGTAGTAGCTCTTTGAAACTTGACAAAATAAAGGAGTTCTCTGTTTTGTCTCTATGGTTTGTTTCCTCTTCGTGTAGATCTAGGCACAGACTGTGGAAAAGCACTTTCATTGAGAGGCGTTGCCAAGCTTCTAAGAAATTACGAGTTTCCGAAATACCAGCAAATATTTTTTCACCGAATCCTGATGATACTTGGTGGTAATGATCAGTACACAAATCCCACTTGGCTCACCAAATTTTGTTCTTCTAGGTTGAAGCGTTCGTCTACAGTAGCAGTTTTTATATTTAGGTTTCCCTCTGTTAACTCATATATAGATAGATGAATTTGGAACTCTAAATCCAACATGGTTTGTAGTAGCTCTTTGAGACTTGAAAAAATAACGGAGTTGTCAGTTTTGTCTCTATGGTTTGTTTCCTCTTCAAGTAGCCCTAGGCACACACTGTGGAAAAGCACTTTGATTGAGAGGGGTTGCCAAGCTTCTAAGAAAAAACGAGTTTCCGAAATACCAGAAATATTTTTTCACCCAATCTTGATGATACGTGGTGGTAATGATCAGTACACAAATCCCACTTGGCTCACCAAATTTTGTTCTTCTAGGTTGAAGCGTTCGTCTACAGTAGCAGTATTTATATTTAGGTTTCCCTCTGTTCTCTCCTATATAGAAAGATGAATTTGGACCTCTAAATCCAACATGGTTTGTAGTAGCTCTTTGAAACTTGACAAAATAAAGGAGTTCTCAGTTTTGTCGCTATGGTTTGTTTCCTCTTCAATAGCCATAGGCACAGACTGTGGAAAAGCACTTTCATTGAGAGGGGTTGCAAAGCTTCTAAGAAATAACGAGTTTCTGAAATACCAGCAAATATTTTTTCACCCAATCTTGATGATACTTGGTGCTAATGATCAGTACACAATTCCCACTTGGCTCAAAAAATTTTGTTCTTCTAGGTTGAAGCGTTCGTCTACAGTAGCAGTTTTTATATTTAGGTTTCACTCTGTTCTCTCATATTTAGATAGATGAATTTGGAACTCGAAATCCAAAATGGTTTGTAGTAGCTCTATGAGACTTGACAAAATAAAGGAGTTCTCAGTTTTGTCTCTATGGTTTGTTTCCTCTTCAAGTAGCCCTAGGCACAGACCTTGGAAAAGCACTTTCATTGAGAGGGGTTGCCAAACTTCTAAGAAATAACGAGTTTCCGAAATACCAGCAAATATTTTTTCACCCAATCTTGAAGATACTTGGAGGTAATTATCAGTACACATTTCCAACTTGGCTCACCAAATTTTGTTATTCTAGGTTGAAGCGTTCGTCTACAGTAGCAGTTTTTATATTTAGGTTACCCTCTGTTCTCTCGTATATAGATGAATTTGGAACTCTAAATCCAACATGGTTTGTAGTAGCTCTTTGAAACTTGACAAAACAAAGTAGTTCTCAGTTTTGTCTCTATGGTTTGTTTCCTCTTCATGTAGCCCTAGGCACAGACTGTGGAAAAGCACTTTCTTTGAGAGGGGTTGCCAAGCTTCTAAGAAATTACGAGTTTCTGAAATACCAGCAAATATTTTTTCACCGAATCTTGATGATACTTGGTGGTAATGATCAGTACATAAATCCCACTTGGCTCACCAAATTTTCTTCTTCTAGGTTGAAGCGTTCGTCTACAGTAGCAGTTTTTATATTTAGGCTTCCCTCTGTTATCTCATATATAGATAGATGAATTTGGAACTCAAAATCCAACATGGTTGTAGTAGCTCTTTGAGACTTGAAAAAATAACGGTGTTCTCAGTTTTGTCTCTATGGTTTGTTTCCTTTTCAAGTAGCCCTATGCACACACTGTGGAAAAGCACTTTAATTGAGAGGGGTTGCCAAACTTCTAAGAAAAAACGAGTTTCCGAAATACCAGCAAATATTTTTTCACCCAATCTTGATGATACGTGGTGGTAATGATCAGTACACAAATCCCACTTGGCTCACCAAATTTTGTTCTTCTAGGTTGAAGCGTTCGTCTACAGTAGCAGTTTTTATATTTAGGTTTCCCTCTGTTTTCTCATATATAGATAGATGAATTTGGAACTCTAAATCCAACATGGTTTGTAGTAGCTCTTTGAGACTTGTCAAAATAAAGGAGTTCTCAGATTTGTCTCTATGGATTGTTTCCTCTTCAAGTAGCCCTAGGCACACACTGTGGAAAAGCACTTTCATTGAGATGGGTTGCCAAGCTTCTAAGAAATAACGAGTTTCTGAAATACCAGCAAATATTTATTCACCCAATCTTGATGATACTTGGTGGTAATGATCAGTACACAAATCCCACTTGGCTCACCAAATTTTGTTCTTCTAGGTTGAAGCGTTCGTCTACAGTAGCAGTTTTTATATTTAGGTTTCCCTCGATTCTCTGATATATAGATAGATAAATTTGGAACTCTAAATCCAACATGGTTTGTAGTAGCTCTTTGAAACTTGACAAAATAAAGGAGTTCTCAGTTTTGTCTCTATGGTTTGTTTCCTCTTCAAGTAGCCCTAGGCACAGACCTTGGAAAAGCACTTTCATTGAGAGGGGTTGCCAAGCTTCTAAGAAATAACGAGTTTCCGAAATACCAGCAAATATTTTTTCACAGAATCTTGATGATACTTGGAGGTAATGATTAGTACACATTTCCAACTTGGCTCACCAAATTTTGTTCTTCTATGTTGAAGCGTTCGTCTACAGTAGCAGTTTTTATATTTAGGTTACCCTCTGTTCTCTCCTATATAGATAGATGAATTTGGAACTCTAAATCCAACATGGTTTTTCGTAGCTCTTTGAAACTGGACCAAATAAAGGAGTTCTCAGTTTTGTCTCTATGGTTTTTTTCTTCTTCATGTAGCCCTAGGCACAGACTGTGGCAAAGCACTTTTATTGAGAGGGGTTGCCAAGCTTTAAGAAATAACTAGTTTCCGAAATACCAGCAAATATTTTTTCACCCAATTTTGATGATACTTGGTTGTAATGATAAGTACACAAATCCCACTTGGCTCACCAAATTTTGTTCTTCTAGGTTGAAGCGTTCGTCTACAGTAGCAGTTTTTATATTTAGGTTTCCCTCTGTTCTCTCCTATATAGAAAGATGAATCTGAAACTCTAAATCCAACATGGTTTGTAGTAGCTCTTAGAAACTTGACAAAATAAAGGAGTTCTCAGTTTTGTCTCTATGGTTTGTTTCCTCTTCAAGTAGCCCTAGGCACAGACTGTGGAAAAGCACTTTCATTGAGAGGCGTTGCCAAGCTTCTAAGAAATTACGAGTTTCCGAAATACCAGCAAATATTTTTTCACCGAATCTTGATGATACTTGGTGGTAATGATCAGTACACAAATCCCACTTGGCTCACCAAATTTTGTTCTTCTAGGTTGAAGCGTTCGTCTAGAGTAGCAGTTTTTATATTTATTTTTCCCTCTGTTCTCTCCTATATAGATAGATGAATTTGGAACTCTAAATCCAACATGGTTTGTAGTAGCTCTTTGAAACTTGAAAAAATAACGGAGTTCTCAGTTTTGTCTCTATGGTTTGTTTCCTCTTCAAGTAGCCCTAGGCACAGACTGTGGAAAAGCACTTTCATTGAGAGGGGTTGCCAAACTTCTAAGAAATTACGAGTTTCCGAAATACCAGCAAATATTTTTTCACCGAATCTTGATCATACTTGGTGGTAATGGTCAGTACACAAATCCCACTTGGCTCACCAAATTTTGTTCTTCTAGGTTGAAGCGATCGTCTACAGTAGCAGTTTTTATATTTAGGTTTCCCTCGATTCTCTGATATATAGAAAGAAGAATTTGGAACTCTAAATCCAACATGGTTTGTAGTAGCTCTTTGAAACTTGACAAAATAAAGGAGTTCTCAGTTTTGTCTCCATGGTTTTTTCCTCTTCAAGTAACCCTAGGCAAAGACTGTGGAAAGCACTTTCATTGTGAGGGGTTGCCAAGCTTCTACGAAATAACGAGTTTCTGAAATACCAGCAAATATTTTTTCACCCAATCTTGATAATACTTGGTGGTAATGATCAGTACACAAATCCAATTGGCTCACCAAATTTTGTTCTTCTAGGTTGAAGCGTTCGTCTACAGTAGCAGTTTTTATATTTAGGTTTCCCTCTGTTCTCTCCTATATAGAAAGATGAATCTGGAACTCTAAATCCAACATGGTTTGTAGTAGCTCTTAGAAACTTGACAAAATAAAGGAGTTCTCAGTTTTGTCCCTATGGTTTGTTTCCTCTTCAAGTAGCCCTAGGCACAGACTGTGGAAAAGCACTTTCATTGAGAGGCGTTGCCAAGCTTCTAAGAAATTACGAGTTTCCGAAATACCAGCAAATATTTTTTCACCGAATCTTGATGATACTTGGTGGTAATGATCAGTACACAAATCCCACTTGGCTCACCAAATTTTGTTCTTCTAGGTTGAAGCGTCCGTCTACAATAGCACTTTTTATATTTATTTTTCCCTCTGTTCTCTCCTATATAGATAGATGAATTTGGAACTCTAAATCCAACATGGTTTGTAGTAGCTCTTTGAAACTTGAAAAAATAACGGAGTTCTCAGTTTTGTCTCTATGGTTTGTTTCCTCTTCAAGTAGCCCTAGGCACACACTGTGGAAAAGCACTTTTATTGAGAGGGGTTGCAAGTTTCTACGAAAAAACGAGTTTCCGAAATACCAGCAAATATTTTTTCACCCAATCTTGATAATACTTGGTGGTAATGATCAGTACACAAATCCCACTTGGCTCACCAAATTTTGTTCTTCTAGGTTGAAGCGTTCGTCTACAGTAGCAGTTTTATATTTAGGTTTCCCTCGATTCTCTGATATATAGATAGATGAATTTGGAACTCTAAATCCAACATGGTTTATAGTAGCTCCTTGAAACTTGACAAAATAAAGGAGTTCTCAGTTTTGTCTCAATGGTTTGTTTCCTCTTCAAGTAGCCGTAGGCACAGACTGTGAAAAGCACTTTCATTGGGAGGGGTTGCAAAGCTTCTACGAAATAACGACTTTCCGAAATACCAGAAAATATTTTTACACCCAATCTTGATAATAGTTGGTGGTAATGATCAGTACACAAATCCCACTTGGCTCACAAATTTTGTTATCTAGGTTGAAGTGTTCGTCTACAGTAGCAGTTTTTATATTTAGGTTTCCCTCTGTAATCTAATATATAGATAGATGAATTTGGAACTCTAAATCCAACATGGATTGTAGTAGCTCTTCGAAACTTGACAAAATAAAGGAGTACGCCGTTTTGTCCCTATGGTTTGTTTCCTCTTCAAGTAGCCCTAGGCACAGACTGTGGTAAAGCACTTTCATTGATAGGGGTTGCCAAGCTTCTAAGAAATTACGACTTTCCGAAATACCAGCAAATACTGTTCAACCAATCTTGATGATACATGGTGGTAATGATCAGTACACAAATCCCACTTGGCTCACCAAATTTTGTTCTTCTAGGTTGAAGCGTTCGTCTACAGTAGCAGTTTTTATATTTAGGTTTCCCTCTGTTCTCTCCTATAGAGAAAGATGAATTTGGAACTCTAAATCCTACATGGTTTGTAGTAGCTCTTTGAAACTTGACAAAATAAAGGAGTTCTCAGTTTGTCGCTATGGTTTGTTTCCTCGTCAAGTAGCCCTAGGCACAGACTGTGGAAAAGCACATTCATTGAGAGGGGTTGCCAAGCTTCTAAGAAATTACGAGTTTCCGAAATACCAGCAAATATTTTTTAACCGAATCTTGATGATACTTGGTGGTAATGATCAGTACACAAATCGCACTTGGCTCACCAAATTTTGTTCTTCTATGTTGAAGCGTTCGTCTACAGTAGCAGTTTTTATATTTATTTTTCCTCTGTTCTCTCCTATATAGATAGATGAATTTGGAACTCTAAATCCAACATGGTTTGTAGTAGCTCTTTGAAACTTGAAAAAATAACGGAGTTCTCAGTTTTGTCTCTATGGTTTGTTTCCTCTTCAAGTAGCCCTAGGCACACACTGTGGAAAAGCACTTTCATTGAAAGGGGTTGCAAGCTTCTAAGAAAAAACGAGTTTCCGAAATATCAGCAAATATTTTTTCACCCAATCTTGATGATACTTGGTGGTAATGATCAGGACACAAATCCCACTTGGCTTACCAAATTTTGTTCTTCTAGGTTGAAGCGTTCGTCTGCAGTAGCAGTTTTTATATTTAGGTTACCCTCTGTACTCTCCTATATAGATAGATGAATTTGGAACACTAAAACCAACATGGTTTTTCGTAGCACTTTGAAATTTGACCAAATAAAGGAGTTCTCAGTTTTGTCTCTATGGTTTGTTTCCTCTTCAAGTAGCCCTAGGCACAGACTGTGGTAAAGCACTTTCATTGAGAAGGGTTGCCAAGCTTCTAAGAAATTGCGACTTTCCGAATACCAGCAAATAGTTTTCACCCAAACTAGATGATACTTGGAGCTAACGATCAGTACACAAATCCCACTTGGCTCACAAATTTTGTTATTCTAGGTTGAAGTGTTCGTCTACAGTAGCAGTTTTTATATTTAGGTTTCCCTCTGTAATCTAATATATAGATAGATGAATTTGGAACTCTAAATCCAACATGGATTGTAGTAGCTCTTCGAAACTTGACAAAATAAAGGAGTACGCCGTTTTGTCCCTATGGTTTGTTTCCTCTTCAAGTAGCCCTAGGCACAGACTGTGGTAAAGCACTTTCATTGATAGGGGTTGCCAAGCTTCTACGAAATAACGAGTTTCCGAAATACCAGCAAATATTTTTTCACCCAATCTTGATGATACTTGGTGCTAATGATCAGTACACAAATCCCTCTTGGCTCACCAAATTTTGTTCTTCTAGGTTGAAGCGTTCGTCTACAGTAGCAGTTTTTATATTTAGGTTTCCCTCTGTTCTCTCCTATATAGAAAGATGAATCTGGAACTCTAAATCCAACATGGTTTGTAGTAGCTCTTAGAAACTTGACAAAATAAAGGAGTTCTCAGTTTTGTCGCTATGGTTTGTTTCCTCTTCAAGTAGCCCTAGGCACAGACTGTGGAAAAGCACTTTCATTGAGAGGCGTTGCCAAGCTTCTAAGAAATTACGAGTTTCCGAAGTACCAGCAAATATTTTTCACCGAATCTTGATGATACTTGGTGCTAATGATCAGTACACAAATCTCACTTGGCTCACCAAATTTTGTTCTTCTAGGTTGAAGCGTCCGTCTACAATAGCAGTTTTTATATTTATTTTTCCCTCTGTTCTCTCCTATATAGATAGATGAATTTGGAACTCTAAATCCAACATGGTTTGTAGTAGCTCTTTGAAACTTGAAAAAATAACGGAGTTCTCAGTTTTGTCTCTATGGTTTGTTTCCTTTTCAAGTAGCCCTAGGCACACACTGTGGAAAAGCACTTTTATTGAGAGGGGTTGCAAGTTTCTACGAAAAAACGAGTTTCCGAAATACCAGCAAATATTTTTTCACCCAATCTTGATAATACTTGGTGGTAATGATCAGTACACAAATCCCACTTGGCTCACCAAATTTTGTTCTTCTAGGTTGAAGCGTTCGTCTACAGTAGCAGTTTTTATATTTAGGTTTCCCTCTGTTCTCTAATATATAGATAGATGAATTTGGAACTCTAAATCCAACATGGTTTGTAGTAGCTCTTTGAAACTTGACAAAATAAAGGAGTTCTCAGATTTGTCTCTATGGTTTGTTTCCTCTTCAAGTAGCCCTAGGCACAGACTGTGGTACAGCACTTTTATTGAGAGGGGTTGCCAAGCTTTAAGAAATAACGAGTTTCCGAAATACCAGCAAATATTTTTTCACCCAATTTTGATGATACTTGGTGGTAATGATAAGTACACAAATCAACACTTGGCTCACCAAATTTTGTTCTTCTAGGTTGAAGCGTTCGTCTACAGTAGCAGTTTTTATATTTAGGTTTCACTCTGTTCTCTCATATATAGATAGATGAATTTGGAACTCTAAATCCAACATGGTTTGTAGTAGCTGTTTGAAACTTGACAAAATAAAGGAGTTCTCAGTTTTGTCTCTATGGTTTGTTTCCTCTTCATGTAGCCCTAGGCAAAGACTTTGGAAAAGCACTTTCATTGAGAGGGGTTGCCAAGCTTCTAAGAAATAACGAGTTTCCGAAACACCAGCAAATATTATTTCACCCAATCTTGATGATACTTGGAGGTAATGATCACTACACATTTCCAACTTGGCTCACCAAATTTTGTTATTCTAGGTTGAAGCGTTCGTCTACAGTAGCAGTTTTTATATTTAGGTTACCCTCTGTTCTCTCCTATATAGATAGATGAATTTGGAACTCTAAATCCAACATGGTTTCTAGTAGCTCTTTGAGACATGACAAAATAAAGGAGTTCTCAGTTTTGTCTCTATGGTTTGTTTCCTCTTCAAGTAGCCCTAGGCACAGACTGTGGAAAAGCACTTTCATTGAGATGGGTTGCCAAGCTTCTAAGAAATAACGAGTTTCCGAAATACCAGCAAATATTTATTCACCCAATCTTGATGATATTTGGTGGTAATGATCAGTACACAAATCACACTTGGCTCACCAAATTTTGTTCTTCTAGGTTGAAGCGTTCGTCTACAGTAGCAGTTTTTATATTTAGGTTTCCCTCTGTTCTTTCCTATATAGAAAGATGAATTTGGAACTCTAAATCCAACATGGTTTGTAGTAGCTCTTTGAAACTTGACAAAATAAAGGAGTTCTCAGTTTTGTCTCTATGGTTTGTTTCCTCTTCAAGTAGCCCTAGGCGCAGACTGTGGAAAAGCACTTTCATTGAGAGGGGTTGCCAACTTCTAAGAAATAACGAGTTTCCGAAATACCAGCATATATTTTTTCACCCAATCTTGATGATACTTGGTAGTAATGATCAGTACACAAATCCCACTTGGCTCACCAAATTTTGTTCTTCTAGGTTGAAGCGTTCGTCTACAGTAGCAGTTTTTATATTTAGGTTTCCCTCTGTTCTCTCCTATATAGAAAGATGAATTTGGAACTCTAAATCCAACATGGTTTGTAGTAGCTCTTTGAAACTGACAAAATAAAGGAGTTCTCAGTTTTGTCTCTATGGTTTGTTTCCTCTTCAAGTAGCCCTAGGCACAGACTGTGGAAAAGCACTTTCATTGAGAGGAGTTGCCAAGCTTCTAATAAATAACGAGTTTCCGAAATACCAGCAAATATTTTTTCACCCAATCTTGATAATACTTGGTGGTAATGATCAGTACACAAATCCCACTTGGCTCACCAAATTTTGTTCTTCTGTGTTGAAGCGTTCGTCTACAGTAGCAGTTTTTATATTTAGGTTTCACTCTGTTCTCTCTTATATAGATAGATGAATTTGGAACTCTAAATCCAACATGGTTTGTAGTAGCTGTTTGAAACTTGACAAAATAAAGGAGTTCTCAGTTTTGTCTCTATGGTTTGTTTCCTCTTCAAGTAGCCCTAGGCACAGACTGTGGAAAAGCACTTTCATTGAGAGGGGTTGCCAATCTTCTAAGAAATAACGAGTTTCCGAAATACCAGCAAATATTTTTTCACCCAATCTTGATGATACTTGGAGGTAATGATTAGTACATATTTCCAACTTGGCTCACCAAATTTTGTTCTTCTAGGTTGAAGCGTTCGTCTACAGTAGCAGTTTTTATATTTATTTTTCCCTCTGTTCTCTCCTATATTGATAGATGAATTTGGAACTCTAAATCCAACATGGTTTGTAGTAGCTCTTTGAAACTTGACAAAATAACGGAGTTCTCAGTTTTGTCTCTATGGTTTGTTTCCTCTTCAAGTAACCCTAGGCACACACTGTGGAAAAGCACTTTCATTGAGAGATGTTGCCAAGCTTCTAAGAAAAAACGAGTTTCCGAAATACCAGCAAATATTTTTTCACCCAATCTTGATGATACTTGGTGGTAATGATCAGTACACAAATCCCACTTGGCTTACCAAATTTTGTTCTTCTAGGTTGAAGCGTTCATCTACAGTAGCAATTTTTATATTTAGGTTTCACTCTGTTCTCTCATACATAGATAGATGAATTTGGAACTCTAAATCCAACATGCTTTGTAGTAGGTGTTTGAAACTTGACAAAATAAAGGAGTTCTCAGTTTTGTCTCTATGGTTTGTTTTCTCTTCAAGTAGCCCTAGGCACAGACTGTGGAAAAGCACTTTCATTGAGAGGGGTTGCCAAGCTTCTAAGAAATAACGAGTTTCCGAAATACCAGCAAATATTTTTTCACCCAATCTTGATGATACTTGGAGGTAATGATCAGTACACATTTCCAACTTGGCTCACCAAATTTTGTTATTCTAGGTTGAAGCGTTCGTCTACAGTAGCAGTTTTTATATTTAGGTTACCCTCTGTTCTCTCCTATGTAGATAGATGAATTTGGAACTCTAAATCCAACATGGTTTGTAGTAGCTCTTTGAAACTTGACAAAATAAAGGAGTTCTCAGTTTTGTCTCTATGGTTTGTTTCCTATTCAAGTAGCCCTAGGCACACACTGTGGAAAAGCACTTTCATTGAGAGGGGTTGCAAAGCTTCTAAGAAAAAACGAGTTTCCGAAATACCAGCAAATATTTTTTCACCGAATCTTGATGATACTTGGTGGTAATGATCAGTACACAAATCCCACTTGGCTCACCAAATTTTGTTCTTCTAGGTTGAAGCGTTCGTCTACAGTAGCAGTTTTTATATTTAGGTTTCCCTCTGTTATCTCATATATAGATAGATGAATTTGGAACTCTAAATCCAACATGGTTTGTAGTAGCTCTTTGAGACATGACAAAATAAAGAAGTTCTCAGTTTTGTCTCTATGGTTTGTTTCCTCTTCAAGTAGCCCTAGGCAAACACTGTGGAAAAGCACTTTCATTGAGATGGGTTGCCAAGCTTTTAAGAAATAACGAGTTTCCGAAATACCAGCAATTATTTATTCACCCAATCTTGATGATACTTGGTGGTAATGATCAGTACACAAATTCCACTTGGCTCACCAAATTTTGTTCTTCTAGGTTGAAGCGTTCGTCTACAGTAGCAGTTTTTATATTTAGGTTTCCCTCGATTCTCTGATACATAGATAGATGTATTTGGAACTCTAAATCCAACATGGATTGTAGTAGCTCTTTGAAACTTGACAAAATAAAGGAGTTCTCAGTTTTGTCTCTATGGTTTGTTTCCTCCTCAAGTAGCCCTAGGCACAGACTGTGGTAAAACAATTTCATTGAGAGGGGTTGCCAAGCTTCTAAGAAATAACGAGTTTCCGAAATACCAGCTAATATTTTTTCACCCAATCTTGATGATACTTGGTGGTAATGATCAGTACACAAATCCCACTTGGCTCACCAAATTTTGTTCTTCTAGGTTGAAGCGTTCGTCTACAGTAGCAGTTTTTATATTTAGGTTTCCCTCTGTTCTCTCCTATATAGAAAGATGAATTTGGAACTCTAAATCCAACATGGTTTGTATTAGCTCTTTGAAACTTGACAAAATAAAGGAGGTCTCAGATTTGTCTCTATGGTTTGTTTCCTCTTCAAGTAGCCCTAGGCACAGACTGTGGAAAAGCACTTTCATTGAGAGGGGTTGCCAAACTTCTAAGAAATAACGAGTTTCCAAAATACCAGCAAATATTTTTTCACCCAATCTTGATGATACTTGGTGGTAATGATCAGTACACAAATCAAACTTCTCACCAAATTTTGTTCTTCTAGGTTGAAGCATTCGTCTACAGTAGCAGTTTTTATATTTAGGTTTCCCTCTGTTCTCTCCTATATAGATAGATGAATTTGGAACTCTAAATCCAACATGGTTTCTAGTAGCTCTTTGAAACTTGACAAAATAAAGGAGTTCTCAGTTTTGTCTCTATGGTTTGTTTCCTGTTCAAGTAGCCCTAGGCACAGACTGTGGAAAAGCACTTTCATTGAGAGGGGTTGCCAGGATTCTAAGAAATAACGAGTTTCCGAAATACCAGCAAATATTTTTTTCACCCAATCTGATGACACTTGTTGCTAATGATCAGTACACAAATCCCACTTGGCTCACCAAATTTTGTTCTTCTAGGTTGAAGCGTTCATCCACAGTAGCAGTTTTTATATTTAGGGTTCCCTCTTTTCTCTCCTATATAGAAAGATGAATTTGGAACTCTAAATCCAACATGGTTTGTAGTAGCTCTTTGAAAATTGACAAAACAAAGGAGTTCTCAGTTTTTCTCTATGGTTTGTTTCCACTTCATGTAGCCCTAGGCACAGACTGTGGAAAAGCAATTTCATTGAAAGGGGTCGCCAAGCTTCTAAGAAATTACGTGTTTCCGAAATACCAGCAAATATTTTTTCACCCAATCTTGATGATACTTGGTGGTAATGATCAGTACACAAATCCCACATGGCTCACTAAATTTTGTTCTTCTAGGTTGAAGCGTTCGTCTACAGTTGCAGTTTTTATATTTAGGTTTCCCTCTGTTCTCTAATATATAGATAGAAGAATTTGGAACTCTAAATCCAACATGGTTTGTAGTAGCTCTTTGAAACTGACAAAATAAAGGAGTTCTCAGTTTTGTCTCTATGGTTTATTTCCTCTTCAAGTAGCCCTAGGCACAGACTGTGGAAAAGCACTTTCATTGAGAGGGGTTGCCAAGGTTTAAGAAATAACGAGTTTCCGAAATACCAGCAAATATTTTTTCACCCAATCTTGATAATACTTGGTGGTAATGATCAGTACACAAATCCCACTTGGCTCAACAAATTTTGTTATTCTAGGTTGAAGCGTTCGTCTACAGTAGCAGTTTTTATATATAGGTTTCTCTCTGTTCTCTCCTATATAGATAGATGAATTTCGAACTCTAAATCCAACATGGTTGGTAGTAGCTCTTTGAAACTTGACAAAATAAAGGAGGTCTCAGATTTGTCTCTATGGTTTGTTTCCTCTGCAAGTAGCCCTAGGCACAGACTGTGGAAAAGCACTTTCATTGAGAGTTGTTGCCAAGCTTCTAATAAATAACGAGTTTCCGAAATACCAGCAAATATTTTTTCACCCAATCTTGATAATACTTGGTGGTAATGATCAGTACACAAATCCCACTTGGCTCACCAAATTTTGTTCTTCTGGGTTGAAGCGTTCGTCTACAGTAGCAGTTTTTATATTTAGGTTTCACTCTGTTCTCTCATATATAGATAGATGAATTTGGAACTCTAAATCCAACATGGTTTGTAGTAGCTGTTTGAAACTTGACAAAATAAAGGAGTTCTCAGTTTTGTCTCTATGGTTTGTTTCCTCTTCAAGTAGCCCTAGGCACAGACTGTGGAAAAGCACTTTCATTGAGAGGGGTTGCCAAGCTTCTAAGAAAAAACGAGTTTCCGAAATACCAGCAAATATTTTTTCACCCAATCTTGATGATACTTGGTGGTAATGATCAGTACACAAATCCCACTTGGCTCACCAAATTTTGTTCTTCTAGGTTGAAGCGTTCGTCTACAGTAGCAGTTTTTATATTTATTTTTCCCTCAGTTCTCTCCTATATTGATAGATGAATTTGGAACTCTAAATCCAACATGGTTTGTAGTAGCTCTTTGAAACTTGACAAAATAACGGAGTTCTCAGTTTTGTCTCTATGGTTTGTTTCCTCTTCAAGTAGCCCTAGGCACACACTGTGGAAAAGCACTTTCATTGAGAGATGTTGCCAAGCTTCTAAGAAAAAACGAGTTTCCGAAATACCAGCAAATATTTTTTCACCCAATCTTGATGATACTTGGTGGTAATGATCAGTACACAAATCCCACTTGGCTTACCAAATTTTGTTCTTCTAGGTTGAAGAGTTCATCTACAGTAGCAATTTTTATATTTAGGTTTCACTCTGTTCTCTCATACATAGATAGATGAATTTGGAACTCTAAATCCAACATGGTTTGTAGTAGCTGTTTGAAACTTGACAAAATAAAGGAGTTCTCAGTTTTGTCTCTATGGTTTGTTTCCTCTTCAAGTAGCCCTAGGCACACACTGTGGAAAAGCACTTTCATTGAGAGGGGTTGCCAAGCTTCTAAGAAATAACGAGTTTCCGAAATACCAGCAAATATTTTTTCACCCAATCTTGATGATACGTGGAGGTAATGATCAGTACACATTTCCAACTTGGCTCACCAAATTTTGTTATGCTAGTTTGAAGCGTTCGTGTACAGTAGCAGTTTTTATATTTAGGTTACCCTCTGTTCTCTCCTATGTAGATAGATGAATTTGGAACTCTAAATCCAACATGGTTTGTAGTAGCTCTTTGAAACTTGACAAAATAAAGGAGTTCTCAGTTTTGTCTCTATGGTTTGTTTCCTCTTCAAGTAGCCATAGGCACACACTGTGGAAAAGCACTTTCATTGAGAGGGGTTGCCAAGCTTCTAAGAAAAAACGAGTTTCCGAAATACCAGCAAATATTTTTTCACCGAATCTTGATGATACTTGGTGGTAATGATCAGTACACAAATCCCACTTGGATCACCAAATTTTGTTCTTCTAGGTTGAAGCGTTCGTCTACAGTAGCAGTTTTTATATTTAGGTTTCCCTCGATTCTCTGATATATAGATAGATGTATTTGGAACTCTAAATCCAACATGGATTGTAGTAGCTCTTTGAAACTTGACAAAATAAAGGAGTTCTCAGTTTTGTCTCTATGGTTTGTTACCTCTTCAAGTAGCCCTAGGCACAGACTGTGGAAAGCACTTTCATTGAGAGG
>NW_027510785.1:0-30904 GCF_048772815.1 Callospermophilus lateralis
AGGAAGAAAATTTGGTGAGCCAACTGGGATTTGTGTACTGATCATTACCACCAAGCATCATCAAGATTGGGTGAAAAAATATTTGCTGGTATTTCGAAAACTCGTTATTTCTTAAAAACTTGGTAACCCCTCTCAATGAAAGTGCTTTTCCACAGTCTGTGCCTAGTGCGCCTTGAAGAGGAAACAAACCATAGAGACAAAACTGAAAACTCCTTTATTTTGCCAAGTTTCAAAGAGCTATTACACACCATGTTGGATTTAGAGTTCCAAAGTCATCTATCTATATAGGAGAGAACAGAGGGAACTTAAAAATATAAACTGCTACTGTAAACGAAGGCTTCAACCTAGAAGAACAAAATTTGGTGAGTCAAGTGGGATTTGTGTACCAATCATTACCACCGAGTATCATCAAGATTGGGTGAAAAAATATTTGCTGGTATTTCGGAAACTCGCTGTTTCTTAGAAGCTTGGCAACCCCTCTCAAAGAAAGTGCTTTTCCACAGTCTGTGCCTAGGGCGACTTGAAGAGGAAACAAACCATAGAGACAAAACTGAGAACTCCTTTATTTTGTTAAGTTTCAAACAGCTATTACACACCATGTTGGATTTAGAGTTCCAAATTCATCTATCTATATAGGAGAGAACAGAGTTAAACCTAAATATTAAAATTGCTACTGTAGACGAATGCTTCAAAATAGAAGAACATAATTTGCTGAGCCAAGTGGTATTTGTGTACAGATTCTTACCACCAGTATCATCGACATTGTGTGAAAAAATATTTTCTGGTATTTCGGAAACTCGTTATTTCTTAGAAGCTTGACAACCCCTCTCAATGAAAGTGCTTTTCCACAGTCTGTTCTAGGGCTACTTGAAGAGAAAACAAATCGTAAGACAAAACTGAGAACTCTTTTATTTTGTCAAGTTTCAAAGAGCTACTACAGACCATGTTGGATTTAGAGTTCCAAATTCATCTATATATATAGGAGAGAACAGAGGAAAAACTAAAAATATAAACTGCTACTGAAAACGATCGCTTCATCCTAGAAGAACAAAATTTGGTGAGTCAAGTGGGGATTGTGTACCAATCATCACGACCAAGTATCATCAAGTTTGGTTGAAAAAATATTTGCTGATATTTCGGAAACTCCTTATTTCTTAGAAGCTTGGCAACACCTCTCAATGAAAGTGCTTTTCCACAATTTGTGCCTAGGGCTACATGAAGAGTAAACAAACCATAGAGAAAAAACTGAGAACTCCTTTATTTTGTCAAGTTTCAAAGAGCTAGTACAAACCATGTTGGATTTAGAGTTTCAAATTCATCTATCTATATAGGAGAGAACAGAGTGAAACCTAAAAATAAAAACTGCTACTGTAAATGAACGCTTCAACCTAGAAGAACAAAATTTGGTGAGCCAAGTGGGATTTATGTACTGATCATTACCACCAAGTATCATCAAGATTGGGTGAAGAAATATTTGCTGGTATTTCGGAAACTCATTATTTCTTAGAAGCTTGGCAACCCCTCTCAATGAAAGTGCTTTTCCACAGTCTGTGCCTAGGGCTACTTGACGAGGAAACAAACCATAGAGCCGAAACTGAAAACTCCTTTATTTTGTCAAGTTTCAAAGAGCTATTACACACCATGTTGGATTTAGAGTTCCAAAAACATCTATCTATATAGGAGAGAACAGAGTGAAACCTAAAAATAAAAACTGCTACTGTAAATGAACGCTTCAACCTAGAAGAACAAAATTCGGTGAGCCAAGTGGGATATGTGTACTTGTCATTTCCACCACGTATCATCAACATTGGGTGAAAAAATATTTGCTGGCATTTCGGAAACTCGTAATTTCTTGGAAGATTGGCAACCCCCTTCAATGAAAGTGCTTTTCCACAGTCTCTGCTTAGGGCTACATGAAGTGGAAACAAACCATAGAGACAAAACTGAGAACTCCTTTACTTTGTCAAGTTTCAAAGAGCTATTACACACCATTATGAATTTAGAGTATCAAATTCATCTATCTATGTAGGAGAGAAGAAAGTGAAACATAATATATAAAAACTGCTACTGTAGACGAACGCTTCATCCCAGAAGAACAAAATATGGTGAGCCAAGTGGGATTTGTGTACTGATCATTACCACCAAGTATCATCAACATTGGGTGAGAAAATATTTGCTGGTATTTCGGAAACTCGTTATTTCTTAGAAGCTTGGCAACCCCTCTCAATGAAAGTGCTTTTCCAGAGTGTGTGCTGAGGGCTACTTGAAGGGGAAACAAACCATAGAGACAAAACTGAGAAGTCCTTTATTTTGCCAACTTTCAAAGAGCTACTAAAAACCATGTTGGATTTAGAGTTCCAAATTCATGTATCTATATTGGAGAGAACAGAGTGAAACCTAAAAATAAAAGCTGCTACTGTAAACGAACGCTTCAACCTAGAAGAAAAAATTTGGTGAGCCAAGTGGGATTTGTGTACCGATCATTACCACCACGTGTCATCAAATTTGGGTGAAAAAATATTTACTGCTATTTCGTAAATTCGTAATTTCTTAGAAGCTTGGCAACACCTTTCAATGAAAGTGCTTTCACACAGTTCTGCTTAGGGATACATGAAGCGGAAACAAATCATAGAGACAAAACTGAGAACTCCTTTATTTTGTCAAGTTTCAAAGAGCTAATACACACCATGTTGGATTTAGTGTTCCAAATTCATCTATCTATGTAAGAGAGAACAGAGTGAAAACTAAAAATATAAACTGCTATTGTAAACGAACGCGTCAACCTAAAAGAATAAAATTTGTTGAGCCAAGTGGGATTTGTTTAAAGATCATTACCACCAAGTATCATCGACATTGGGTGAAAAAATATTTGCTGGTATTTCGGAAACTCGTTATTTCTTAGAAGCTTGGCAACCCCTCTCAATGAAAGTGCTTTTCCACAGTCTGTGCCTAGGGCTTCTTGAAGAAAAAACAAACCATAGAGACAAAACTGAGAACTCCTTTATTTTGTCAACTTTCAAATAGCTACTACAAACCATGTTGGATTTAGAGTTCCAAATTCATGTATCTATATAGGAGAGAACAGAGTGAAACCTAAAAATAAAAACTGCTACTGTGAACGAACGCTGCAACCTACAAGAACAAAATTTGGTGGGCCAAGTGGAATTTGTGTACTTGTCATTACCACCACGTATCATCAACATTGGGTGAAAAAATATTTGCTGGTATTTCGGAAACTCTTTATTTCTTAGAAGCTTGGCAGACCCTACAATGAAAGTGCTTTTCAACCTTCTGTGCCTAGGGCTACTTGAAGAGGAAACAAACCATAGAGACAAAACTGAGAACTACTTTATTTTGTCAAGTTTCAAAGAGCTACTACAAACCATGTTGGATTTAGAGTTCCAAATACATCTATCTATATAGGAGAGAACAGAGTGAAACCTAAAAATAAAAACTGCTACTGTAAACGAACGCTTCAACCTAGGAGAACAAAATTTAGTGAGCCAAGTGGGATTTGTGTACTTGTCATTACCACCAAGTAACATCAACATTGGGTGCAAAAATATTTGCTGGTATTTCGGAAACATGTTATTTCTTAAAAGCTTGGAAACCCCTCAATGAAAGTGCTTTTCCTCAGTCTGTGACTAGGGCGACTTGAAGAGGAAACAAACCATAGAGACAAAACTGAGAAGTTCTTTACTTTGTCAAGTTTCAAAGAGCAATTACACACCATGTTGGATTTAGAGTTCCAAATTCATCTATCTATGTAGGAGAGAACAGAGTGAAACCTAAATATAAAAACTGCTACTGTAGACGAACGCTTCAACCCAGAAGAACAAAATTTGGTGAGCCAAGTGAGACTTGTGTACTGATCATTACCACCAAGTATCATCAACATTGGGTGAAAAAATATTTGCTGGTATTTCGGAAACTCGTAATTTATTGGAAGCTTGGCAACCCCTTTCAATGAAAGTGCTTTTCCACAGTATCTGCTTAGGGCTACATGAAGTGGAAACAAATAATAGAGATAAAACTGAGAACTCCTTTGTTTTGTCAATTTTCAAAGAGCTACTACAAACCACGTTGGATATAGAGTTCCAAATTCATCTATCTATATAGGAGAGAACAGAGTGAAACCTAAAAATAAAAACTGCTACTGTAAATGAACGCTTCAACCTAGAAGAACAAAATTTGGTGAGCCAAGTGGGATTTTTGTACTTGTCATTACCACGACGTATCAACAACATTGGGTGAAAAAATATTTGCTGGTATTTCGGAAACTCGTAATTTGTTTGAAGATTGGCATCCCCTTTCAATGAAAGTGCTTTTCCACACTCTCTGCTTAGGGCTACATGAAGTAGAAACCAATCATAGAGACATAACTGAGAACTACTTTATATTGTCAACATTCAAAGAGCTACTACAAACCATGTTGGATTTACATTTCCAAATTCATCTACGTATATAGGAGAGAACACAGGGAAACTAAAAATATAATCTGCTAGTGTAAACAAACGCTTCTTCCTAGAAGAACAAAATTTGGTGAGCCAACTGGGATTTGAGTACTGATCATTACCACCAAGTATCATCAACATTGGGTGAAAAAATATTTGCTGGTATTTCAGAAACTCGTAATTTCTTGCAACATTGGCAACCCCTTTCAATGAAAGTGCTTCTCCACAGTCTCTGCTTAGGGCTACAAGAAGCGGAAACCAATCATAGAGACAAAACTGAGAACTCCTTTATTTTGTCAACTTTCAAGAGCTACTACAAACCATGTTGGATTTAGAGTTTTAAATTCATCTATGTATGTAGGAGAGAACAGAGGGAAACTAAAAATATAATCTGCTACTGTAAACGAACGCTTCATCCTAGAAGAACAAAATTTGGTGAGTCAAGTGGGATTTGTGTACCGAGTATTAGTACCAAGTATCATCAAGATTGGGTGAAAAATATTTGCTGGTATTTCGGAAACTCGTAATTTCTTGAAAGCTTGGCAACCCCTCTCAATGAAAGTTCTTTTCCACAGTCTGTGCCTAGGGCTATTTGAAGATTATACAAAACATACAGACAAAACTGAGAACTCCTTTATTTTGTCAAGTGTCAAAGAGCTACTACAAACCATGTTGGATTTACAGTTCCAAATTCATCTATGTATATAGGAGAGAACAGAGGGAAACTAAAAATATAATCTGCTAGTGTAAACAAATGCTTCTTCCTAGAAGAACAAAATTTGGTGATTCAAGTGGGATTTGTGTACCGATCATTACCACCAAGCATCATCAAGATTGGGTGAAAAAACATTTGCTGGTATTTCAGAAAATCGTTATTTATTAAAAGCTTGGGAACCCCTCAATGAAAGTGCTTTTCCACAGTATGTGCCTAGGGCGACTTGAAGAGGAAACAAACCATAGAGACAAAACTGAGAACTCCTTTACTTTGTCAAGTTTCAAAGAGCGATTACACACCATGTTGGATTTACAGTTCCAAATTTATGTATCTATGTAGGAGAGAACAGAGTGAAACCTAAAAATAAAAACTGCTACTGAAGACGAACGCTTCAACCCAGAAGAACAAAATATGGTGAGCCAAGTGGGATTTGTGTACTGATCATTACCACCAAGTATCATCAACATTGGGTGAAAAAATATTAGCTGGTATTTTGGAAACTCGTAAATTATTGAAAGCTTGGCAACACCTTTCAATGACAGTGCTTTTCCACAGTCTCTTCTTAGGGCTACATGAAGTGGAAACAAATCATAGAGACAAAACTGAGAACTCCTTTTTTTTGTCAACTTTCAAAGAGCTACTACAAACCATGTTGGATTTAGAGTTCCAAATTCATCTATCTATATAGGAGAGAACAGAGGGAAAACTAAAAATATAAACTGCTACTGTAAACGAACGCTACATCCTAGAAGAACAAAATTTGGTGAGTCAAGTGGGATTTGTGTACCAATCATGTCCACCAAGGATCATCAAGATTAGGTGAAAAAATATTTGCTGATATTTCAGAAACCCTTTATTTCTTTGAAACTTGGCAACCCCTCTCAATTTAAGTGCTTTTCTACAGTCTGTGCTGAGGGCTACTTGAAGAGTAAACAAACCATAGAGACAAAACTGAGAACTCCTTTATTTTGTCAAGTTTCAAAGAGCTACTACAAACCATGTTGGATTTAGAGTTCCAAATTCATCTATCTATATAGGAGAGAACAGAGTGAAACCTAAAAATAAAAACTGCTACTGTAAACGAACGCTTTAACCTAGAAGAAGAAAATTTGGTGAGCCAAGTGGGATTTGTGGACTTGTCATTACCACCAAGTATCATCAAGATTGGGTGAAAAAATATTTGCTGGTATTTCGGAAACTCCTTATTTCTTAAAAGCTTGCAACCCCTCTCAATGAAAGTGCTTTTCCACAGTCTGTGCCTAGGGCGACTATAGGAGGAAACAAACATAGAGACAAAACTGAAAACTCCTTTACTTTGTCTAGTTTCAAAGAGCTATTACACACCATGTTGGATTTAGCGTTCCAAATTCATCTATCTATGTAGGAGAGCACAGAGTGAAACCTAAATATAAAAACTGCTACTGAAGAAGAACGCTTCAACCCAGAAAAACAAAATATGGTGAGCCAAGTGGGATTTTTGTACTGATCTCTACCACCAAGTATCATCAACATTGGGTGAAAAAATATTTGCTGGTATTTCGGAAACTCATAATTTATTGGAAGCTTGGCAACCCCTTTAAATGAAAATGCTTTTCCACAGTCTCTGCTTAGGGCTACATGAAGTGGAAACAAATCATAGAGACAAAACTGAGAACTCCATTGTTTTGTCAAGTTTCAAAGAGCTACTACAAACCATGTTGGATTTAGAGTTCCAAATTCATCTATCTATATAGGAGAGAACAGAGGAAAAACTAAAAATATAAACTACTACTTAAATGAACGCTTCATCCTAGAAGAACAAAATTTGGTTAGTCACGTGGGATTTGTGTACCGATCATGACCACCAAGGATCATCAAGATTAGGTGAAAAAATTTTTGCTGATATTTCGGAAACTGCTTATTTCTTTGAAGCTTGGCAACCCCTCTCAATTTAAGTGCTTTTCCACAGTCTGTGCCTAGGGCTACTTGAAGCGGAAACAAACCATAGAGTGAAAACTGAGAACTCTTTATTTTGTCAAGTTTCAAAGAGCTACTACAAACCATGTTGGATTTAGAGTTCCAAATTCATCTATCTATATAGGAGAGAACAGAGAGAAACCTAAATATAAAAACTGCTACTGTAGACGAACGCTTCAACCTAGAAAAACACAATTTAGTGAGCCAAGTGGGATTTGTGTACTGATCATTACCACCAAGTATCATCAAGATTGGGTGAAAAATTATTTGCTGGTGTTTCGGAAACTCGTAATTTATTGGAAGCTTGGCCACCCCTCTCAATGAAAGTGCTTTTCCACAGTCTGTGCCTAGGGCGACTTGAAGAGGAAACAAACCATATAGACAAAACTGAAAACTCCTTTATTTTGTCAAGTTTCAAAGAGCTATTACACACCATGTTGCATTTAGAGTTCCAAATTCATCTATCTATATAGGAGAGAACAGAGTGAAACCTAAAAATAAAAACTGCTACTGTAAATGAACGCTTCAACCTAGAAGAACAAAATTTGGTGAGCCCAGTTGGAATGGTATACTTGTCATTACCACCACGTATCATCAACATTGGGTGAAAAAATATTTGCTGGTATTTCGGAAACTCGTAATTTCTTGGAAGATTCGCAACCCCCTTAAATGAAAGTGCTTTTCCACAGTCTCTGCGTTGGGCTACATGAAGAGGAAACAAACCATAGAGACAAAAGTGAGAACTCCTTTACTTTGTCAAGTTTCAAATAGCTATTACACACCCTTATGAATTTAGAGTTCCAAATTTATCTATCTATGTAGGAGAGAACAGAGTGAAACCTAAATATAAAAACTGATACTGTAGACGAATGCTTCATCCCAGAAGAACAAAATATGGTGAGCCAAGTGGGATTTGTGTACTGATCATTACCACCAAGTATCATCAACATTCGGTGAGAAAATATTTGCTGGTATTTCGGAAACTCGTTATTTCTTGGAAGCTTGGCAACCGCTTTCAATGAAAATGCTTTTCCACAGTCTCTGCTTAGGGCTACATGAAGTGGAAACAAATCATAGAGACAAAACTGAGAACTCCTTTCTTTTGTCAAGTATCAAATAGCTACTACAAACCATGTTGGATTTAGAGTTCCAAATTCATCTATCTATATAGGAGAGAACAGAGTGAAACCTAAAAATAAAAACTGCTACTGTAAACGAACGCTTCAACCTAGGAAAACAAAATTTGGTGAGCCAAGTGGGATTTTTGTAATTGTCATTACCACCACGTATCATCAACATTGGGTGAAAAAATATTTGCTGGTATTTCGGAAACTCGTTATTTCTTAGAGGCTTGGCAACCCCTCTCAATGAAAGTGCTTTTCCACAGTCTGTGCCTAGGACTACTTGAAGAGGAAACAAACCATAGAGAAAAAACTGAGAACTCCTTTATTTTGTCAAGTTTCAAAGAGCAACTACAAACCATGTTGATTTAGAGTTCCAAATTCATTTATCTATATAGGAGAGAACAGAGAGAAACCTAAATATAAAAACTGCTACTGTAAACGAAAGCTTCAACCTAGAACAAAATTTGGTGAGCCAAGTGGGATTTGTGTACTGATCATTACCACCAAGTATCATCAACATTGGGTGAAAAAATATTTGCTGGTATTTCGGAAACTAGTAATTTATTGGAAGCTTGGCAACCCCTTTCAATGAAAGTGCTTTTTCACAGTCTCTGCTTAGGGCTACATGAAGCGGCAACAAATCAAAGAGACAAAACTGAGAACTCCTTTATTTTGTCAACTTTCAAAGAGCTACTACAAACCATATTGGATTTAGAGTTCCAAATTCATCTATCTATATAGTAGAGAACAGAGGGAAACTAAAAATATAAACTGCTACTGTAAACGAAAGCTTCAACCTAGAAGAACAAAATTTGGTGAGTCAAGTGCTATTTGTGTACCGATCATTACTGCCAAGTAACATCAAGATTGGGTGAATAATATTTGCTGGTATTTCGGAAACTCTTTTTTTCTTAGAAGCTTGGCAACCCCTATCAATGAAAATGCTTTTCCACAGTCTGTGCCTAGGGCGACTTGAAGAGGAAGCAAACAATAGAGACAAAACTGAGAACTCCTTTATTTTGTGATGTTTCAAAGAGCTACTACAAACCATGTTGGATTTAGAGTTCCAAATTCATCTATCAATATAGGAGAGAACAGAGTGAAACCTAAAAATAAAAACTGCTACTGTAGACGAATGCTTCAACCCACAAGAACAAAATATGGTGAGCCAAGTGGGATTTGTGTATTGATCTTTACCACCAAGTATCATCAAGATTGGGTGAAAAAATATTTGCTGGTATTTCGTGAACTCGTTATTTCTTAAAACCTTGGCAACCCGTCTCAATGAAAGTGCTTTTCCACAGTCTGCGCCTAGGGCGAATTGAAGAGGAAACAAACCATAGAGACAAAACTGAAAACTCCTTTATTTTGTCAAGTTTCAAAGAGCTATTACAGACCATGTTGGATTTAGAGTTCCAAATCATCTATCTATGTTGGAGAGAACTGAGTGAAACCTAAATATAAAAACTGCTACTCTAGACGAAAGCTTCAACCCAGAAGAACAAAATTTTGAGCCAAGTGGGGTTTGTGTACTGATCATTACCACCACGTATCATCAACACTGGCTGAAAAAATATTTGCTGGTATTTCGGAAACTCGTTATTTCTTAGAAGCTTGGCCACAAATCTCAATGAAAGTGCTTTTCCACAGCCTGTGCCTAGGACTACTTGAAGAGGAAACAAACCATAGAGACAAAACTGAGAACTCCTTTCTTTTATCAAGTTTCAAAGAGCTACTACAAACCATGTTGCATTTAGAGTTCCAAATTCATCTATCTATATAGGAGACAACAGAGTGAACTTAAAATTGTAAACTGCTACTGTAAACGAACGCTTCAACCTAGAAGAACAAAATTTGGAGAGTCCAGTGGGATTTGTGTACCAATCATTACCACCACGTATCATCAAGATTGGGTGAAAAAATATTTGCTGGTATTTCGGAAACTCGTTATTTCTTAGAAGATTGGCAACCCCTCTCAATGAAAGTGCTTTTCAACAGTCTGTGCCTAGGACTACTTGAAGAGGAAACAAACCATAGAGACAAAACTGAGAACTCCTTTCTTTTATCAAGTTTCAAAGAGCTACTACAAACCATTTTGGATTTAGAGTTCCAAATTCATGTATCTATATAGGAGAGAACAGAGTGAAACCTAAAAATAAAAACTCCTCTGTAAACGAACGCTTCAACCTAGGAAAACAAAATTTGGTGATCCAATGGGATTTGTGTACTTGTCATTACCACCACGTATCATCAACATTGGGTGAAAAAATATTTGCTCGTATTTCGGAAAATCATAATTTATTCTAAGCTTGGCAACCACTTTCAATGAAAGTGCTTATTCACAGTCTCTGCTTAGGGCTACATGAAGCGGCAACAAATCAAAGAGACAAAACTGCGAACTCCTTTATTTTGTCAAGTTTCAAAGAGCTACTACAAGCCATGTTGGATTTAGAGTTCCAAATTCATCTATCTATATAGGAGAGAACAGAGGGAAAACTAAAAATATAACTGCTTTTGTAAACGAACGCTTCATCCTAGAAGAACAAAATTTGGTGAGTCAAGTGGGATTTGTGTACCGATCATCACCACCAAGATTCATCAAGATTAGGTGAAAAAATATTTCCTGATATTTTGGAAACTCCTTATTTCTTTGAAGCTTGGCAACCCCTCTCAATGAAAGTGCTTTTCCACAGTTTGTGCCTAGGACTACTTCAAGAGGAAACAAACCATAGAGAAAAAACTGAGAACTCCTTTATTTTGTCAACTTTCAAAGAGCTACTACAAACCATGTTGGATTTAGAGTTCCAAATTCATCAATCTATGTAAGAGAGAACAGAGGGAACCTAAAAATATAAACTGCTACTGTTAACGAACGCGTCAACCTAGCAGAACGAAATTTGGTGATCCAAGTGGGATTTGTGTACTGATCATTACCACCAAGTATCATCAACATTGGTTGAAAAAATATTTGCTGGTATTTCGGAAACTCGTGTTTTCTTGGACGCTTGGCAACCCCTTTAATGAAAATGCTTTTCCACAGTCTCTGCTTAGGGCTACATGAAGCGGCAACAAATCAAAGAGACAAAATTGAGAACTCCTTTATTTTGTCAAGTTTCAAAGAGCTACTACAAGCCATGTTGGATTTAGAGTTCCAAATTCATCTATCTATATAGGAGAGAACAGAGGGAAACTAAAAATATAAACTGCTACTGTAACCGAACGATTCAACCTAGAAGAACAAAATTTGGTGAGTCAAGTGGAATTTGTGTACCAATCATTACCACCAAGTATCATCAACATTGGGTGAAAAAATATTTGCTGGTATTTCGGAAACTCGTTATTTCTTAGAGGCTTGGCAACTTCTCTCAATGAAAGTGCTTTTCCACAGACTGTGCCTAGGACTACTTGAAGAGGAAACAAACCATAGAGAAAAAACTGAGAACTCCTTTATTTTTTCAACTTTCAAAGAGCTACTACAAACTATGTTGGATTTAGAGTTCCAAATTCATCAATCTATGTAAGAGAGAACAGAGGGAACCTAAAAATATAAACTGCTACTGTAAACGAACGCGTCAATCTAGCAGAAAAAATTTGGTGAGCCAAGTGGGATTTGTGTACTGATCATTACCACCAAGTATCATCAACACTGGCTGAAAAAATATTTGCTGGTATTTCAGAATCTCGTAATTTCTTGGAAACCTGGCAACCCCTTTCAATGAAAGGGCTTTTCCACAGTCTATGCTTAGGGCTACATCATGCGGAAACAAATAATAGAGACAAATCTGAAAACTCCTTTATTTTGTCAAGTTTCAAAGAGCTACTACAAACCATGTTGGATTTAGAGTTCCAAATTCATCTATCTATATAGGAGAGAACAGAGTGAACTTAAAATTATAAACTGCTACTGTAAACGAACGCTTCAACCTAGAAGAACAAAATTTGGTGAGTCAAGTGGAATTTGTGTACCAATCATTACCACCACATATCATCAAGATTGGGTGAAAAAATATTTGCTGGTATTTCGGAAACTCGTTATTTCTTAGAAGCTTGGCAACCCCTCTCAATGAAAGTGCTTTTCAACAGTCTGTGCCTAGGACTACTTGAAGAGGAAACAAACCATAGAGACAAAACTGAGAACTCCTTTCTTTATCAAGTTTCAAAGAGCTACTACAAACCATGTTGGATTTAGAGTTCCAAATTCATCTATCTATATAGGAGAGAACAGAGTGAAACCTAAAAATAAAAACTCCTCTGTAAACGAACGCTTCAAACTAGGAAAACAAAATTTGGTGAGCCAAGTGGGATTTGTGTACTTGTCATTACCACCACGTATCATCAACATTGGGTGAAAAAATATTTGCTGGTATTTCGGAAACTCATAATTTATTGGAAGCTTGGCAACCACTTTCAATGAAAGTGCTTTTTCACAGTCTCTGCTTAGGGCTACATGAAGCGGCAACAAATCAAAGAGACAAATCTGAAAACTCCTTTATTTTGTCAAGTTTCAAAGAGCTACTACAAACCATGTTGGATTTAGAGTTCCAAATTCATCTATCTATATAGAAGAGAACAGAGTGAACTTAAAATTATAAACTGCTACTGTAAACGAACGCTTCAACCTAGAAGAACAAAAATTGGTGAGTCAAGTGGAATTTGTGTACCAATCATTACCACTACATATCATCAAGATTGGGTGAAAAAATATTTGCTGGTATTTCAGAAACTCGTTATTTCTTAGAAGCTTGGCAACCCCTCTCAATGAAAGTGCTTTTCAACAGTCTGTGCCTAGGACTACTTGAAGAGGAAACAAACCATAGAGACAACACTGAGAACTCCTTTCTTTATCAAGTTTCAAAGAGCTACTACAAACCATGTTGGATTTAGAGTTCCAAATTCATGTATCTATATAGGAGAGAACAGAGTGAAACCTAAAAATAAAAACTCCTCTGTAAACGAAAGCTTCAACCTAGGAAAACAAAATTTGGTGAGCCAAGTGGGATTTGTGTACTTGTCATTACCACCACGTATCATCAACATTGGGTGAAAAAATATTTGCTGGTATTTCGGAAACTCATAATTTATTGGAAGCTTGGCAACCACTTTCAATGAAAGTGCTTTTTCACAGTCTCTGCTTAGGGCTACATGAAGCGGCAACAAATCAAAGAGACAAAACTGAGAACTCCTTTATTTTGTCAAGTTTCAAAGAGCTACTACAAGCCATGTTGGATTTACCGTTCCAAATTCATCTATCTATATAGGAGAGAACAGAGGGAAAACTAAAAATATAAACTGCTACTGTAAACGAACGCTTCATCCTAGAAGAACAAAATTTGGTGAGTCAAGTGGGATTTGTGTACCGATCATCACCACCAAGGATCATCAAGATTAGGTGAAAAAATATTTCCTGATATTTTGGAAACTCCTTATTTCTTTGAAGCTTGGCAACCCCTCTCAATTTAACTGCTTTTCTACAGTCTGTGCCTAGGGCTACTTGAAGAGTAAACAAACCATAGAGACAAAACTGAGAACTCCTTTATTTTGTCAAGTTTCAAAGAGCTACTACAAGCCATGTTGGATTTAGAGTTCCAAATTCATCTATCTATATAGGAGAGAACAGATGGAAACTAAAAATATAAACTGCTACTGTAACCGAACGATTCAACCTAGAAGAACAAAATTTGGTGAGTCAAGTGGGATTTGTGTACCGATCATCACCACCAAGGATCATCAAGATTAGGTGAAAAAATATTTGCTGATATTTTGGAAAATCCTTATTTCTTTGAAGCTTGGCAACCCCTCTCAATGAAAGTGCTTTTCCACAGTCAGGGCCTAGGGCTACTTGAAGAGTAAACAAACCATAGAGACAAAACTGAGAACTCCTTTATTTTGTCAAGTTTCAAAGAGCTACTACAAGCCATGTTGGATTTAGAGTTCCAAATTCATCTATCTATATAGGAGAGAACAGATGGAAACTAAAAATATAAACTGCTACTGTAACCGAACGATTCAACCTAGAAGAACAAAATTTGGTGAGTCAAGTGGGATTTGTGTACCAATCATACCACCAATTATCATCAACATTGGGTGAAATAATATTTGCTGGTATTTCGGAAACTCGTTATTTCTTAGAGGCTTGGCAACCCCTCTCAATGAAAGTGATTTTCCACAGTTTGTGCCTAGGACTACTTCAAGAGGAAACAAACCATAGAGAAAAAACTGAGAACTCCTTTATTTTGTCAACTTTCAAAGAGCTACTACAAACCATGTTGGATTTAGAGTTCCAAATTCATCAATCTATGTAAGAGAGAACAGAGGAAACCTAAAAATATAAACTGCTACTGTAAACGAACGCGTCAACCTAGCAGAACAAAATTTAGTGAGCCAAGTGGGATTTGTGTACTGATCATTACCACCAAGTATCATCAACATTGGTTGAAAAAATATTTGCTGGTATTTCGGAAACTCGTAATTTCTTGGACGCTTGGCAACCCCTTTCAATGAAAATGCTTTTCCACAGTCTCTGCTTAGGGCTACATGAAGCGGAAACAAATCATAGAGACAAAACTGAGAACTCCTTTCTTTTGTCAAGTTTCAAAGAACTACTACAAACCATGTTGGATTTAGAGTTCCAAATTCATCTATTTATATAGGAGAGAACAGAGTGAAACCTAAATATAAAAACTGCTACTGTAAACGAACGCTTTAACCTAGAGAACAAAATTTGGTGAGCCAAGTGGGATTTGTGTACTTGTCATTAACACCACGGATCATCAACATTGGATGAAAAAATATTTGCTGGTATTTCGGAAACTCGTTATTTATTGGAAGCTTGGCAACCCCTTTCAATGAAAGTGCTTTTCCTCAGTCTCTGCTTAGGTCTACATGAAGCGGAAACAAATCATAGAGACAAAACAGAGAAATCCTTTATTTTGTCAAGTTTCAAAGAGCTACTACAAACCATGTTGGATTTGAGTTCCAAATTCATCTATCTATATAGGAGAGAACAGAGGGAAACTGAAAATATAAACTGCTACTGTAAACTAAAGCTTCAACCTAGAAGAACAAAATTTGGTGAGTGAAGTGGTATTTGTGTACCGATCATTACTACCAAGTATCATCAAGATTGGGTGAATAATATTTGCTGGTATTTCGAAAACTCTTTATTTCTTAGAAGCTTGGCAACCCATCTCAATGAAAGTGCTCTTCCATAGTCTGTGCCTTGGGGTACTTGAAGAGGAAACAAACCATAGAGACAAAACTGACAACTCCTTTATTTTGTCAACTTTCAAAGAGCTACTACAAACCATGTTCGAATTAGAGTTCCAAATTCATCTATCTATATAGGAGAGAACAGAGTGAAACCTAAAAATAAAAACTGCTACTGTAAACGAACGCTTCAACCTAGAACAACAAAATTTGGTGAGCCAAGTGGGATTTGTGTACTTGTCATTACCACCACGTATCATCAACACTGACTGAAAAATTATTTGCTGGTATTTCGGAAACTCGTAATTTCTTGGAAACTCCCAACCCCTTTCAATGAAAGGGCTTTTCCACAGTCTCTGCTTAGGGCTACATCATGCGGAAACAAATAATAGAGACAAATCTGAAAACTCCTTTATTTTGTCATGGTTCAAAGAGCTACTACAAACCCTGTTGGATTTAGAGTTCCAAATTCATCTATCTATATAGGAGAGAACAGAGGGAACTTAAAAATATAAACTGCTACTGTAAACGAACGCTTCAACCTAGAAGAACAAAATTTGGTGAGTCAAGTGGGATTTGTGTACCAATCATTGCCACCACGTATCATCAAGATTGGGTGAAAAAATATTTGCTGGTATTTCGGAAACTCGTTATTTCTTAGAAGCTTGGCAACCCCTCTCAATGAAAGTGCTTTTCAACAGTCTGTGCCTAGAACTACTTGAAGAGGAAACAAACCATAGAGACAAAACTGAGAACTCCTTTCTTTTATCAAGTTTCAAAGAGCTACTACAAACCATGTTGGATTTAGAGTTCCAAATTCATCTATTTATATAGGAGAGAACAGAGTGAAACCTAAAAATTAAAACTCCTCTGTAAACGAACGCTTCAACCTAGGAAAACAAAATTTGGTGAGCCAAGTGGGATTTGTGTACTTGTCATTACCACCACGTATCATCAACATTGGGTGAAAAAATATTTGCAGGTGTTTCGGAAACTCATAATTTATTGGAAGCTTGGCAACCACTTTCAATGAAAGTGCTTTTTCACAGTCTCTACTTAGGGCTACATGAAGCGGCAACAAATCAAAGAGACAAAATTGAGAACTCCTTTATTTTTTCAAGTTTCAAAGAGCTACTACAAGCCATGTTGGATTTAGAGTTCCAAATTCATCTATCTATATAGGAGAGAACAGAGGGAAACTAAAAATATAAACTGCTACTGTAACCGAACGATTCAACCTAGAAGAACAAAGTTTGGTGAGTCAAGTGGAATTTGTGTACCAATCATTACCACCAAGTATCATCAACATTGGGTGAAAAAATATTTGCTGGTATTTCGGAAACTCGTTATTTCTTAGAGGCTTGGCAACTTCTCTCAATGAAAGTGCTTTTCCATAGTCTGTGCCTAGGACTACTTGAAGAGGAAACAAACCATAGAGAAAAAACTGAGAACTCCTTTATTTTGTCAACTTTCAAAGAGCTACTACAAACTATGTTGGATTTAGGGTTCCAAATTCATCAATCTATGTAAGAGAGAACAGAGGGAACCTAAAAATATAAACTGCTACTGTAAACGAACGCGTCAATCTAGCAGAAAAAATTTGGTGAGCCAAGTGGGATTTGTGTACTGATCATTACCACCAAGTATCATCAACACTGGCTGAAAAAATATTTGCTGGTATTTCGGAAACTCGTAATTTCTTGGAAACCTGGCAACCCCTTTCAATTAAAGGGCTTTTCCACAGTCTATGCTTAGGGCTACATCATGCGGAAACAAATAATAGAGACAAATCTGAAAACTCCTTTATTTTGTCAAGTTTCAAAGAGCTACTACAAACCATGTTGGATTTAGAGTTCCAAATTCATCTATCTATATAGAAGAGAACAGAGTGAACTTAAAATTATAAACTGCTACTGTAAACGAACGCTTCAACCTAGAAGAACAAAAATTGGTGAGTCAAGTGGAATTTGTGTACCAATCATTACCACTACATATCATCAAGATTGGGTGAAAAAATATTTGCTGGTATTTCAGAAACTCGTTATTTCGTAGAAGCTTGGCAACCCCTCTCAATGAAAGTGCTTTTCAACAGTCTGTGCCTAGGACTACTTGAAGACGAAACAAACCATAGAGACAACACTGAGAACTCCTTTCTTTATCAAGTTTCAAAGAGCTCCTACAAACCATGTTGGATTTAGAGTTCCAAATTCATGTATCTATATAGGAGAGAACAGAGTGAAACCTAAAAATAAAAACTCCTCTGTAAACGAAAGCTTCAACCTAGGAAAACAAAATTTGGTGAGCCAAGTGGGATTTGTGTACTTGTCATTACCACCACGTATCATCAACATTGGGTGAAAAAATATTTGCTGGTATTTCGGAAACTCATAATTTATTGGAAGCTTGGCAACCACTTTCAATGAAAGTGCTTTTTCACAGTCTCTGCTTAGGGCTACATGAAGCGGCAACAAATCAAAGAGACAAAACTGAGAACTCCTTTATTTTGTCAAGTTTCAAAGAGCTACTACAAGCCATGTTGGATTTAGAGTTCCAAATTCATCTATCTATATAGGAGAGAACAGAGGGAAAACTAAAAATATAAACTGCTACTGTAAACGAACGCTTCATCCTAGAAGAACAAAATTTGGTGAGTCAAGTGGGATTTGTATACCGATCATCACCACCAAGGATCATCAAGATTAGGTGAAAAAATATTTCCTGATATTTTGGATACTCCTTATTTCTTTGAAGCTTGGCAACCCCTCTCAATTTAACTGCTTTTCTACAGTCTGTGCCTAGGGCTACTTGAAGAGTAAACAAACCATAGAGACAAAACTGAGAACTCCTTTATTTTGTCAAGTTTCAAAGAGCTACTACCAGCCATGTTGGATTTAGAGTTCCAAATTCATCTATCTATATAGGAGAGAACAGATGGAAACTAAAAATATAAACTGCTACTGTAACCGAACGATTCAACCTAGAAGAACAAAATTTGGTGAGTCAAGTGGGATTTGTGTACCGATCATCACCACCAAGGATCATCAAGATTAGGTGAAAAAATATTTGCTGATATTTTGGAAAATCCTTATTTCTTTGAAGCTTGGCAACCCCTCTCAATGAAAGTGCTTTTCCACAGTCAGGGCCTAGGGCTACTTGAAGAGTAAACAAACCATAGAGACAAAACTGAGAACTCCTTTATTTTGTCAAGTTTCAAAGAGCTACTACAAGCCATGTTGGATTTAGAGTTCCAAATTCATCTATCTATATAGGAGAGAACAGATGGAAACTAAAAATATAAACTGCTACTGTAACCGAACGATTCAACCTAGAAGAACAAAATTTGGTGAGTCAAGTGGGATTTGTGTACCAATCATACCACCAATTATCATCAACATTGGGTGAAAAAATATTTGCTGGTATTTCGGAAACTCGTTATTTCTTAGAGGCTTGGCAACCCCTCTCAATGAAAGTGATTTTCCACAGTTTGTGCCTAGGACTACTTCAAGAGGAAACAAACCATAGAGAAAAAACTGAGAACTCCTTTATTTTGTCAACTTTCAAAGAGCTACTACAAACCATGTTGGATTTAGAGTTCCAAATTCATCAATCTATGTAAGAGAGAACAGAGAAAACCTAAAAATATAAACTGCTACTGTAAACGAACGCGTCAACCTAGCAGGACAAAATTTAGTGAGCCAAGTGGGATTTGTGTACTGATCATTACCACCAAGTATCATCAACATTGGTTGAAAAAATATTTGCTGGTATTTCGGAAACTTGTAATTTCTTGGACGCTTGGCAACCCCTTTCAATGAAAATGCTTTTCCACAGTCTCTGCTTAGGGCTACATGAAGCGGAAACAAATCATAGAGACAAAACTGAGAACTCCTTTCTTTTGTCAAGTTTCAAAGAACTACTACAAACCATGTTGGATTTAGAGTTCCAAATTCATCTATTTATATAGGAGAGAACAGAGTGAAACCTAAATATAAAAACTGCTACTGTAAACGAACGCTTTAACCTAGAGAACAAAATTTGGTGAGCCAAGTGGGATTTGTGTACTTGTCATTAACACCACGGATCATCAACATTGGATGAAAAAATATTTGCTGGTATTTCGGAAACTCGTTATTTATTGGAAGCTTGGCAACCCCTTTCAATGAAAGTGCTTTTCCTCAGTCTCTGCTTAGGTCTACATGAAGCGGAAACAAATCATAGAGACAAAACAGAGAAATCCATTATTTTGTCAAGTTTCAAAGAGCTACTACAAACCATGTTGGATTTGAGTTCCAAATTCATCTATCTATATAGGAGAGAACAGAGGGAAACTGAAAATATAAACTGCTACTGTAAACTAAAGCTTCAACCTAGAAGAACAAAATTTGGTGAGTGAAGTGGTATTTGTGTACCGATCATTACTACCAAGTATCATCAAGATTGGGTGAATAATATTTGCTGGTATTTCGAAAACTCTTTATTTCTTAGAAGCTTGGCAACCCATCTCAATGAAAGTGCTCTTCCATAGTCTGTGCCTTGGGGTACTTGAAGAGGAAACAAACCATAGAGACAAAACTGACAACTCCTTTATTTTGTCAACTTTCAAAGAGCTACTACAAACCATGTTCGAATTAGAGTTCCAAATTCATCTATCTATATAGGAGAGAACAGAGTGAAACCTAAAAATAAAAACTGCTACTGTAAACGAACGCTTCAACCTAGAACAACAAAATTTGGTGAGCCAAGTGGGATTTGTGTACTTGTCATTACCACCACGTATCATCAACACTGACTGAAAAATTATTTGCTGGTATTTCGGAAACTCGTAATTTCTTGGAAACTTGGCAACCCCTTTCAATGAAAGGGCTTTTCCACAGTCTCTGCTTAGGGCTACATCATGCGGAAACAAATAATAGAGACAAATCTGAAAACTCCTTTATTTTGTCATGGTTCAAAGAGCTACTACAAACCCTGTTGGATTTAGAGTTCCAAATTCATCTATCTATATAGGAGAGAACAGAGGGAACTTAAAAATATAAACTGCTACTGTAAACGAACGCTTCAACCTAGAAGAACAAAATTTGGTTAGTCAAGTGGGATTTGTGTACTTGTCACTACCACCACGTATCATCAAGATTGGGTGAAAAAATATTTGCTGGTATTTCGGAAACTCATTATTTCTTGGAAGCTTGGCACCCCTCTCAATGAAAGTGCTTTTCCACAGTCTGTGCCTAGGACTACTTGAAGAGGAAACAAACCATAGAGAAAAAACTGAGAACTCCTTTATTTTGTCAAGTTTCAAAGAGGTACTACAAACCATGTTGGATTTAGAGTTCCAAATTCATCTGTCAATATAGGAGAGAACAGAGTGAAATCTAAATATAAAAACTCATACTGCAAAGGAACGCTTCAACCTAGAAGAAGAAAATTTGGTGAGCCAAGTGGGATTTGTGTATTGATCATTACCACCAAGTAACATCAACATTGGGTGAAAAAATATTTGCTGGTATTTCGGAAACTCGTTATTTCTTAGAAGCTTGGCAACCCCTCTCAATGAAAGTGCTTTTAAACAGTCTCTGCTTAGGGCTACACTGAAGCGGAAACAAATCATAGAGAAAAATCTGAGAACTCCTTTATTTTGTCAACTTTCAAAGAGCTTCTACAAACCATGTTGGATTTAGAGTTCCAAATTCATCTATCTATATAGGAGAGAACAGAGTGAAACCTAAAAATAAAAACTGCTACTGTAAACGAACGCTTCAACGTAGAAGAACAAAATTTGGTGAGCCAAGTGGGATTTGTGTACTTGTCCTTACCACCAAGTATCATCAAGATTGGGTGAAAAAATATTTGCTGGTAATTCGGAAACTCGTTATTTCTTAGAAGCTTGGCGATCCCTCTCAATGAAAGTTCTTTTCCACAGTCTGTGCCAGGGCTACTTTAAGAGGAAACAAACCATAGAGACAAAACTGAGAACTCCTTTATATTGTCAAGTTTCAAAGAGCTACTACAAACCATGTTGGATTTGGAGTTCCAAATTCATCTATCTATATAGGAGAGAACAGAGTGATACCTAAATAAAATAACTGCTACTGTAAATGAACGCTTCAACCTAGAAGAACAAAATTTGGTGAGCCAAGTGGAATTTGTGGACTTGTCATTACCACCACGTATCATCAAGTTTGGGTGAAAAAATATTTGCTGGTATTTCGGAAACTCGTATTTTCTTGGAGGCTTGGCAACGCCTCTCAATGAAAGTGCTTTTCCACCGTCTGTGCCTAGGGCTACTTGAAGAGGAAACAAACCATTGAGACAAAACTGAGAACTCATATATTTTTTCAAGTTTCAAAGAGCTACTACAAACCATGTTGAATTTAGAGTTCCAAATTCATCTATCTATATAGCAGAGAACAGAGTGAAACCTAAATATAAAAACTGCTACTGTAGACGAACGCTTCAACCTACAAGAACAAAATTTGGTGAGCCAAGTGGGATTTCTGGACTTGTCATTAGCACCACATATCATCAAGATTGGGTGAAAAAATATTTGCTGCTATTTCGGAAACTCGTTTTTTCTTAGAAGCTTGGCAACCCCTCTCAATGAAAGTGCTTTTCCACAGTTAGTGCCTAGGGCTACTTGAAGAGGAAACAAACCATAGTGACAAAACTGAGAACTTCTTTATTTTGTCAAGTTTCAAAGAGCTACTAAAACCCATGTTGTATTTAGAGTTCCAAATTCATCTATCTATATAGGAGACAACAGAGTTAAACCTAAAAAGGACAACTGCTACTGTTATCGAAATCTTCAACCTAGAAGAAAAAAATTTGGTGAGCCAAGTGGGATTTGTGTACTGATCATTACCACCACATATCAACAGCATTGGGTGAGAAAATATTTGCTGGTATTTCGGAAACTCGTAATTTCTTGGAAGCTTGGCAACCCCTTTCAATGATAGTGCTTTTCCACAGTCTCGGCATAGGGCTACTTGAGAGAGGAAACAAATCATAGAGACAAAACTGAGAACTCCTTTATTTTGTCAAGTTTCAAAGAGCTCCTACAAACCATGTTGGATTTAGACTTCCAAATTCATCTGTCTATATAGGAGAGAACAGAGTGAAACCTAAATATAAAAACTGCTACTGTAGTCGAACGCTTCAACCTAGAAGAACAAAATTTGGTGAGCCAAGTGGGATTTGTGTACTTGTCATTACCACCACGTATCATCAACATTGGGTGAAAAAATATTTGCTGGTATTTCGGAAACTCGTAATTTCTTGGAAGCTTGGCAACCCCTCTCAATGAAAGTGCTTTTCCACAGTCTCTGCTTAGGGCTACACTGAAGCGGAAACAAATCATAGAGAAAAATCTGAGAACTCCTTTATTTTGTCAACTTTCAAAGAGCTACTACAAACCATGTTGGATTTAGAGTTCCAAATTCATCTATCTGTATAGGAGACAACAGAGTGAAACCTAAAAATAAAAACTGCTACTGTAAACGAACGCATCAACCTAGAAGAACAAAATTTGGTGAGTCAAATGGGATTTGTGTACCGATCATTACCACCAAGTATCATCAAGATTGGGTGAAAAAATATTTGGTGGTATTTCGGAAACTCGTAATTTCTTGGAAGCTTGGCAACCCCTCTCAATGAAAGTTCTTTTCCACAGTCAATGCCTAGGGCTACTTGAAGAGGAAACAATCCATAGAGACAAAACTAAGAACTCCTGTATTTTGTCAAGTTTCAAAGAGCTACTACAAATTATGTTGGATTTAGCGTTCCAAATTCATCTATCTGGTTAGGAGAGAACAGAGTGAAACCTAAAAATAAAAACTGTTACTGTAAACGAACGCTTCACCTAGAAGAACAAAATTTGGTGAGCCAAGTGGGATTTGTGTACTGATCATTACCAGAAAGTATCATCAAGATTCGGTGAAAAAATATTTGGTGGTATTTCGGAAACTCGTAATTTCTTGGAAGCTTGGTAACCCTCTCAATAAAAGTGCTTTTCCACCGTCTGTGCCTAGGGCTACTGGAAGAGGAAACAAACCATAGAGACAAAACTGAGAACTCCTTTATTTTGTCAAGTTTCAAAGAGCTACTACAAACCATGTTGGATTTAGAGTTCCAAATTCATCTATCTATATAGGACAGAACAGAGGGAAATCTAAAAATATAAACTGCTACTGTAAACGAACGCTTCATCATAGAAGAACAAAATTTGGTGAGTCAAGTGGGATTTGTGTACCGATCATGACCACCAACTATCATCAAGATTCGGTGAAAAAATATTTGCTGATATTTCGGAAACTCGTTATTTCTTAGAGGCTTGGCAACCCCTCTTATTGAAAGTGCTTTTCCACAGTCTGTGACTAGGGCTACTTGAAGAGGAAACAAACCATAGAGACAAAACTGAGAACTCCTTTACTTTGTCAAGTCTCACAGAGCTACTACAAACCATGTTGGATTTAGAGTTCCAAATTCATCTATCTGTATAGGAGAGAACAGAGGGAAATCTAAAAATATAAACTGCTACTGTAAACGAACGCTTCATCATAGAAGAACAAAATTTGGTGAGTCAAGTGGGATTTGTGTACCGATCATGACCACCAACTATCATCAAGATTCGGTGAAAAAATATTTGCTGATATAACGGAAACTCGTTATTTCTTAGAGGCTTGGCAACCCCTCTTATTGAAAGTGCTTTTCCACAGTCTGTGACTAGGGCTACTTGAAGAGGAAACAAACCATAGAGACAAAACTGAGAACTCCTTTATTTTGTCAAGTCTCAAAGAGCTACTACAAACCATGTTGGATTAAAGTTAAAAAATTCATTTATCTATATAGGAGAGAACAGAGGGAAAACTAAAAATATAAACTGCTACTGTAAACGAACTCTTCAACCTAGAAGAACAAAATGTGCTGAGCCAAGTGGGATTTGTGTACTGATCATTACCACCACATATCATGAACATTGGGTGAAAAAATATTTGCTGCTATTTCCGAAACTCGTATTTTCTTGGAAGCTTGGCAACCCCCATCAATGATAGTGCTCTTCCACAGTCTCTGCTTAGGGATACGTGAAGCGGAAACAAATCATTGAGACAAAACTGAAAACTCCATGATTTGTTCAAGTTTCAAAAAGCCACTACAAACCATGTTGGATTTACACTTCCAAATTCATCTGTCTATATGGGAGAGAACAGAGTGAAACCTAAATATAAAAACTGCTACTGTAGTCGAACGCTTCAACCTAGAAGAACAAAATTTGGTGAGCCAAGTGGGATTTGTGTACTTGTCATTACCACAACGTATCATCAACATTGGGTGAAAAAATATTTGCTGGTATTTCGGAAACTCGTAATTTCTTGGAAGCTTGGCAACCCCTCTCAATGAAAGTGCTTTTAAACAGTCTCTGCTTAGGGCTACACTGAAGCGGAAACAAATCATAGAGAAAAATCTGAGAACTCCTTTATTTTGTCAACTTTCAAAGAGCTACTACAAACCATGTTGGATTTAGAGTTCCAAATTCATCTATCTATATAGGAGAGAACAGAGTGAAACCTAAAAATAAAAACTGCTACTGTAAACGAACGCTTCAACCTAGAAGAACAAAATTTGGTGAGCCAAGTGGGATTTGTGTACTTGTCCTTACCACCAAGTATCATCAAGATTGGGTGAAAAAATATTTGCTGGTAATTCGGAAACTCGTTATTTCTTAGAAGCTTGGCGATCCCTCTCAATGAAAGTTCTTTTCCACAGTCTGTGCCAGGGCTACTTTAAGAGGAAACAAACCATAGAGACAAAACTGAGAACTCCTTTATATTGTCAAGTTTCAAAGAGCTACTACAAACCATGTTGGATTTGGAGTTCCAAATTCATCTATCTATATAGGAGAGAACAGAGTGAAACCTAAAAATAAAAACTGTTACTGTAAACGAACGCTTCAACCTAGAACAAAATTTGGTGAGCCAAGTGGGATTTGTGTACTGATCATTACCACCAAGTATAATCAACATTGGGTGAAAAAATATTTGCTGGTATTTCGGCAACTCGTTATTTCTTAGAAGCTTGGCAACCCCTCTCAATGAAAGTGCTTTTCCATAGTCTGTGCCTAGGACTACTTGAACAGGAAACAAAACATAGAGACAAAACTGAGAAATACTTTATTTTGTCAAGTTCCAAAGAGCTACTGCAAACCATGTTAAATTTAGAGTTCCAAATTCATCTATCTATATAGGAGAGAACAGAGGGAAACCTAAATATAAAAACTGCTACAGTAGACGAACGCTTCAACCTAGAAGAACAAAATTTGGTGAGCCAAGTGAGATTTGTGTACCGATCATCACCACCAAGTAGAATCAAGATTGGGTGAAAAAATATTTGCTGGAATTTCGGAAACACGTCATTTCTTAGAAGCTTGGCAACCCCTCTCAATGAAAGTCATTTCCACAGTCACTGCCTAGGGCTACTTGAAGAGGAAACAATCCATAGAGACAAAACTGAGAACTCCTTTATTTTGTCAACTTTCAAAGAGCTACTACATACCATGTTGGATTTAGTGTTCCAAATTCATCTATCTATATAGGAGAGAACAGAGTGAAACCTAAAAATAAAAACTGCTACTGTAAACGAACGCTTCAACCTAGAAGAACAAAATTTGGTGAGCCAAGTGGGATTTGTGTACTGATCATTACCACCAAGTATCATCAAGATTCGGTGAAAAAGTATTTGCTGGTATTTCAGAAACACGTTATTTCTTAGAAGCTTGGCAACCCCACTCAATGAAAGTGCTTTTCCACACTCTGTGCCTAGGTCTACTTGAAGAGGAAACAATACATAGAGACAAAACTGAGAACTACTTTATTTTGTCAAGTTTCAAAGAGATACTGCAAACCATGTTGGATTTAGAGTTCCAAATTCATCTATCTATATAGGACAGAACAGAGGGAAATCTAAAAATATAAACTGCTACTGTAAACGAACGCTTCATCATAGAAGAACAAAATTTGGTGAGTCAAGTGGGATTTGTGTACCGATCATGACCACCAACTATCATCAAGATTCGGTGAAAAAATATTTGCTGATATTTCAGGAAACTCGTTATTTCTTAGAGGCTTGGCAACCCCTCTTATTGAAAGTGCTTTTCCACAGTCTGTGACTAGGGCTACTTGAAGAGGAAACAAACCATAGAGACAAAACTGACAACTCCTTTACTTTGCCAAGTCTCACAGAGCTACTACAAACCATGTTGGATTTAGAGTTCCAAATTCATCTATCTATATAGGAGAGAACAGAGGGAAAACTAAAAACATAAACTGCTACTGTAAACGAACTCTTCAACCTAGAAGAACAAAATTTGATGAGCCAAGTGGGATTTGTGTACTGATCATTACCACCACATATCATCAGCATTGGGTGAGAAAATATTTGCTGGTATTTCGGAAACTCGTAATTTCTTGGAAGCTTGGCAACCCCTTTCAATGATAGTGCTTTTCCACAGTCTCGGCATAGGGCTACTTGAAGAGGAAACAAATCGTAGTGACAAAACTGAGAACTCCTTTATTTTGTCAAGTTTCAAAGAGCTCCTACAAACCATGTTGGATTTAGAGTTTTTAGAGTTCCAAATTCATCTATCTGTATAGGAGAGAACAGAGGGAAATCTAAAAATATAAACTGCTACTGTAAATGAACGCTTCATCATAGAAGATCAAAATTTGGTGAGTCAAGTGGGATTTGTGTACCGATCATGACCACCAACTGTCATCAAGATTCGGTGAAAACGTATTTGCTGATATAACGGAAACTCGTTATTTCTTAGAGGCTTGGCATCCCCTCTTATTGAAAGTGCTTTTCCACAGTCTGTGACTAGGGCTACTTGAAGAGGAAACAAACCATAGAGACAAAACTGAGAACTCCTTTATTTTGTCAAGTCCCAAAAAGCTACTACAAACCATGTTGGATTTAGAGTTAAAAAATTCAATTATCTATATAGGAGAGAACAGAGTGAAACCTAAAAATAAAAACTGCTACTGTAAACGAACGCTTCAACCTAGAAGAACAAAATGTGGTGAGCCAAGTGGGATTTGTGTACTGATCATTACCACCAAGTATCATCAAGATTCGGTGAAAAAGTATTTGCTGGTATTTCGGAAACTCGTTATTTCTTAGAAGCTTGGCAACCCCACTCAATGAAAGTGCTTTTCCACACTCTGTGCCTAGGTCTACTTGAAGAGGAAACAAAACATAGAGACAAAACTGAGAACTACTTTATTTTGTCAAGTTTCAAAGAGATACTGCAAACCATGTTGGATTTAGAGTTCCAAATTCAACTATCTATGTAGGAGAGAACAGAGTGAATCCTAAATATAAAAACTGCTACTGTAGACGAACGCGTCAACCCAGAAGAACAAAATTTGGTGAGCCAATTGGGATTTGTGTACTGATCATTATTACCAAGTATCATCAACATTGGGTGAAAAAATATTTGCTGGTATTTCGGAAACTCGTTATTTCTTATAAGGTTGGCAACCCCTCTCAATGAAATTGCTTTTCCACAGTCTGTGCCTAGGGCTACTTGAAGAGGAAACAAACCATAGAGACAAAACTGAGAACTCCTTTATTTTTTCAAGTTTCATTGAGCTACTACAAACCATGTTGGATTTAGAGTTCCAAATTCATCTATCAATATAGGAGAGAACAGAGTGAAACCTAAAAATAAAAACTGCTACTGTAAACGAACGCTTCAACCTAGAAGAACAAAATTTGGTTAGCCAAGTGGGATTTGTGTACTTGTCACTACCACCACGTATCATCAAGATTGGGTGAAAAAATATTTGCTGGTATTTCGGAAACTCATTATTTCTTGGAAGCTTGGCACCCCTCTCAATGAAAGTGCTTTTCCACAGTCTGTGCCTAGGACTACTTGAAGAGGAAACAAACCATAGAGAAAAAACTGAGAACTCCTTTATTTTGTCAAGTTTCAAAGAGGTACTACAAACCATGTTGGATTTAGAGTTCCAAATTCATCTGTCAATATAGGAGAGAACAGAGTGAAATCTAAATATAAAAACTCATACTGCAAAGGAACGCTTCAACCTAGAAGAAGAAAATTTGGTGAGCCAAGTGGGATTTGTGTATTGATCATTACCACCAAGTAACATCAACATTGGGTGAAAAAATATTTGCTGGTATTTCGGAAACTCGTTATTTCTTAGAAGCTTGGCAACCCCTCTCAATGAAAGTGCTTTTAAACAGTCTCTGCTTAGGGCTACACTGAAGCGGAAACAAATCATAGAGAAAAATCTGAGAACTCCTTTATTTTGTCAACTTTCAAAGAACTACTACAAACCATGTTGGATTTAGAGTTCCAAATTCATCTATCTATATAGGAGAGAACAGAGTGAAACCTAAAAATAAAAACTGCTACTGTAAACGAACGCTTCAACCTAGAAGAACAAAATTTGGTGAGCCAAGTGGGATTTGTGTACTTGTCCTTACCACCAAGTATCATCAAGATTGGGTGAAAAAATATTTGCTGGTAATTCGGAAACTCGTTATTTCTTAGAAGCTTGGCGATCCCTCTCAATGAAAGTTCTTTTCCACAGTCTGTGCCAGGGCTACTTTAAGAGGAAACAAACCATAGAGACAAAACTGAGAACTCCTTTATATTGTCAAGTTTCAAAGAGCTACTACAAACCATGTTGGATTTGGAGTTCCAAATTCATCTATCTATATAGGAGAGAACAGTGTGAAACCTAAAAATAAAAACTGTTACTGTAAACGAACGCTTCAACCTAGAACAAAATTTGGTGAGCCAAGTGGGATTTGTGTACTGATCATTACCACCAAGTATAATCAACATTGGGTGAAAAAATATTTGCTGGTATTTCGGCAACTCGTTATTTCTTAGAAGCTTGGCAACCCCTCTCAATGAAAGTGCTTTTCCATAGTCTGTGCCTAGGACTACTTGAACAGGAAACAAAACATAGAGACAAAACTGAGAAATACTTTATTTTGTCAAGTTCCAAAGAGCTACTGCAAACCATGTTAAATTTAGAGTTCCAAATTCATCTATCTATATAGGAGAGAACAGAGGGAAACCTAAATATAAAAACTGCTACAGTAGACGAACGCTTCAACCTAGAAGAACAAAATTTGGTGAGCCAAGTGAGATTTGTGTACCGATCATCACCACCAAGTAGAATCAAGATTGGGTGAAAAAATATTTGCTGGAATTTCGGAAACACGTCATTTTTTAGAAGCTTGGCAACCCCTCTCAATGAAAGTCATTTCCACAGTCACTGCCTAGGGCTACTTGAAGAGGAAACAATCCATAGAGACAAAACTGAGAACTCCTTTATTTTGTCAACTTTCAAAGAGCTACTACAAACCATGTTGGAATTAGAGTTCCAAATTCATCTATCTATATAGGAGAGAACAGAGTGAAACCTAAATATAAAAACGGCTACTGTGGACGAATACTTCAACCTAGAAGAACAAAATTTGGTGAGCCAAGTGGGATTTGTGTACTGATCATTACCACCAAGTATCATCAAGATTCGGTGAAAAAGTATTTGCTGGTATTTCAGAAACACGTTATTTCTTAGAAGCTTGGCAACCCCACTCAATGAAAGTGCTTTTCCACACTCTGTGCCTAGGTCTACTTGAAGAGGAAACAATACATAGAGACAAAACTGAGAACTACTTTATTTTGTCAAGTTTCAAAGAGATACTGCAAACCATGTTGGATTTAGAGTTCCAAATTCATCTATCTATATAGGACAGAACAGAGGGAAATCTAAAAATATAAACTGCTACTGTAAACGAACGCTTCATCATAGAAGAACAAAATTTGGTGAGTCAAGTGGGATTTGTGTACCGATCATGACCACCAACTATCATCAAGATTCGGTGAAAAAATATTTGCTGATATTTCGGAAACTCGTTATTTCTTAGAGGCTTGGCAACCCCTCTTATTGAAAGTGCTTTTCCACAGTCTGTGACTAGGGCTACTTGAAGAGGAAACAAACCATAGAGACAAAACTGACAACTCCTTTACTTTGCCAAGTCTCACAGAGCTACTACAAACCATGTTGGATTTAGAGTTCCAAATTCATCTATCTATATAGGAGAGAACAGAGGGAAAACTAAAAACATAAACTGCTACTGTAAACGAACTCTTCAACCTAGAAGAACAAAATTTGATGAGCCAAGTGGGATTTGTGTACTGATCATTACCACCACATATCATCAGCATTGGGTGAGAAAATATTTGCTGGTATTTCGGAAACTCGTAATTTCTTGGAAGCTTGGCAACCCCTTTCAATGATAGTGCTTTTCCACAGTCTCGGCATAGGGCTACTTGAAGAGGAAACAAATCGTAGTGACAAAACTGAGAACTCCTTTATTTTGTCAAGTTTCAAAGAGCTCCTACAAACCATGTTGGATTT
>NW_027510786.1:0-30902 GCF_048772815.1 Callospermophilus lateralis
AAACTGCTACTGTAGAAAAACGCTTCAACCTAGAAGAACACAATTTGGTGAGTAAGTGGGATTTGTGTCCTGATCATTACCACCAAGTATCATCAAGATTGGCTGAAAAAATATTTGCTGGTATTACTGAAACTCGTTATTTCTTAGAAGATTGGCAACCCCTCTCAATGAAAGTGCTTTTCCACAGTCTGTGCCTAGGGCTTCTTGAAGAGGAAACAAACCATATAGAAAAAACTGAGAACTCCTTTGTTTTGTCAAGTTTCACAGAGCTACTACAAACCCTTTTGGATTTAGAGTTCCAAATTCATCTATCTATATAGGAGAGAACAGAGGGAAACCTAAAAATAAAAACTGATACTGTAAACGAACGCTTCACCCTAGAAGAACAAAATTTGGTGAGCCAAGTGGGATTTGTGTACTTGTCATTACCACCACGTATCATCCAGATTGGGTGAAAAAGTATTTGCTGCTATTTCGGAATCTCATAATTTCTTGGAAGCTTGGCAACCCATTTCAATGAAAGTGCTTTTCCACAGTCTCTGCTTAGGGCTACTTGAAGAGGAAACAAATCAAAGAGACAAAACTGAGAACTACTTTATTTTGTCAAGTTTCAAAGAGCTACAACAAACCATGTTGGATTTAGAGTTTCAAATTCATCTATCTATCTATATAGGAGAGAACAGAGGGAAACCTAAACATAAAAACTGCTACTGTTGACGAACGCTTCAAGCTAGAAGAACACAATTTGGTGAGCCAAGTGGGATTTGTGTCCTGACCTGATCATTACCACCAAGTATCATCAAGATTGGCTGAAAAAATATTTGCTGGTATTTCGGAAACTCGTTATTTCTTAGAAGATTGGCAACCCATCTCAATGAAAGTGCTTTTCCACAGTCTGTGCCTAGGGCTTCTTGAAGAGGAAACAAACCATATAGACAAAATGAGAACTCCTTTGTTTTGTCAAGTTTCACAGAGCTACTAAAAACCCTTTTGGATTTAGAGTTCCAAATTCATCTATCTATATAGGAGAGAACAGAGTGAAACCCAAAATTAAAAAATGCTACTGTAAACGAACGCTTCAACCTAGAAGAACACAATTTGGTGAGCCAAGTGGGATTTGTGTACGGATCACTACCACCACGTATCATCAAGATCGGGTGAAAAAATATTTGCTGGTATTTCGGAAACTCGTTATTTCTTAGATAATTGGCAACCCCTCTCAATAAAAGTGCTTTTCCACAATCTGGGCCTAGGGCTACCTCAAGAGGAAACAAACCATAGAGAAAAAACTGAGAACAACTTCATTTTGTCAAGTTTCAAAGAGATACTACAAACCATGTTGGATTTAGAGTACCAAATTTATCTATCTATACAGGTGAGAACAGAGTGAAACCTAAATATAAAAACTGCTACTGTAGACTAACGCTTAAACCTAGAAGAACAAAATTTGGTGAGCCAAGTGGGAATTGTGTACTCATCATTAGACCAAGTATCATCAAGATTGGGTGAAAAAATATTTGCTGGTATTTCGGAAACTCGTTATTACTTAGAAATTTGGCAACTCCTCTCAATGACAGTGCTTTTCCACAGTCTGTGCCTAGGGCTTCTTGAAGAGGAAACAAACCATATAGACAAAACTGAGAACTCCTTTGTTTTGTCAAGTTTGAAATAGCTACTACGAACCATTTTGGATTTAGAGTTCCAAATTCATCTATCTATATAGGAGAGAACAGAGTGAAAAATAAAAATAAAAACTGATACTGTAAATGAAGGCTTTACCCTAGAAGAACAAAATTTGGTGAGCCAAGTGGGATTTGTGTACTTGTCTTTACCACCACGTATCATCCAGATTGGGTGAAAAAGTATTTGCTGCTATTTCGGAAACTCGTAATTTCTTGGAAGCTTGGCAACCCCTTTCAATGAAAGTGCTTTTCCACAGTCTCTGCTTAAAGGTACTTGAAGAGGAAACAAATCACAGAGACAAAACTAAGAACTCCTTTATTTTCTCAAGTTTCAACGAGCTACTACAAACCATGTTGGATTTAGAGTTCCCAATTCATGTATCTATGTAGGAGAAAACAGAGGGAAACCTAAATATAAAAACTGCTACTGTAGACGAACGCTTCAAGCTAGAAGAACACAATTTGGTGAGCCAAGTGGGATTTGTGTACTGATCATTACCACCACGTGTCATCAAGATTGGGTGAAAAAATATTTGCTGGTATTTCGGAAACCCGTAATTTTTTGGGAGCTTGGCAAACCCTTTCAATGAAAGTGCTTTTCCACAGTCTCTGCTTAGGGCTACATGAAGAGGAAACAAATCATAGAGACAAAACTGAGTACTCCTTTATTTTGTCAAGTTTCAAAGAGCTACTACAAACCATGTTGGATTTAGAGTTCCAAATTCATCTATCTATATAAAAAGAACAGAGTGAAAATTAAAAATAAAAACTGCTAAAGTAAACGAACGCTTCAACCGAGAAGAACATAATTTGGTGAGCAAAGTGGGATTTGTGTACTTTTCATTACCACCAAGTATCATCAAGATGGGGTGAAAAAATATGTGCTCATATTTCGGAAACCCGTAATTTCTTGGAAGCTTGGCAACCCCTTTCAATGGAAGTGCTTTTCCACAGTCTCTTCCTGGGCTACTTGAAGAGGAAACAAACCATAGAGACAAAACTGAAAACATTTTTATTTTGTCAAGTTTCAAGGAGCTACTACAAACCATGTTGGATTTAGAGTTCCAAATTCATCTATCTATATAGGAGAGAACAGAGGGAAACCTAAAAATAAAAACTGCTCTTGTAAACGAACGCTTCAACCTAGAAGAGCAAAATTTGGTGAGCCAAGTGGGATTTGTGTACTTTTAAATATCACCAAATATCATCAAGATTGGGTGAAAAAATATTTGCTGGTATTTCGGAAACCCGTAATGTTTTGGGAGCTTGGCAAACCCTTTCAATGAAAGTGCTTTTCCACAGTCTCTACTTAGGGCTACCTGAAGAGGAAACAAATCATAGAGAAAAAAACTGAGTACTCCTTTATTTTGTCAAGTTTCAAAGAGCTACTACAAACCATGTTGGATTTAGAGTTCCAAATTCATCTATCTATATAGGATAGAACAGAGGAAACCTAAAAATATAAACTGCTACTCTAAAAGAACGCTTCATCCTAGAAGAACAAAATTTGGTGAGACAAGTGGGATTTGTGTCCTTGTCATTACCACCAAATATCATCAAGATTGGGTGAAAAAATGTTTGCTGGTATTTCGGAAACTCGTTATTTCTTAGAAGCCTGGGAACCCGTCTCTGTGAAAGTGCTTTTCCACAGTCTCTGCCTAGGGCTACTTGAAGAGGAAACAAAACATAGAGACATAACTGAGAACTTCTTCATTTTGTCAAGTTTCAAAGAGCTACTACAATGCATGTTGGATTTAGAGTTCCAAATTCATCTATCTATATAAAAAAGAACAGAGTGAAACCTAAAAATAAAAAGTGCTACTGTAAACGAACGCTGCAACCTAGAAGAACAAAATTTGGTGAGCCCAAGTGGGATTTGTGTACTTTTCATTACCACCAAGTATCATCAAGATTGGGTGAAAAAATATTTTCTGGTATTTCGGAAACCCGTAATTTCTTGGAAGCTTGGCAACACCTTTCAATGGAAGTGCTTTTCAACAGTCTATGCCTGGGCTACTTGAAGAGGAAACAAATCATAGAGAAAAAAATGAGAACTCCTTTATTTTGTCTAATTTCAAAGAGCTACTACAAACCATGTTGGATTTAGAGTTCCAAATTCATCTATCTATATAGGAGATAACAGAGGGACACCTAAAAATATAAACTGCAACTGTAAACGAACTCTTCAACCTAGAAGAACCAAATTTGGTGAGTCAAGTGGGATTTGTGTACTGATCATTACCACCAGTATCATCAAGATTGTGTGAAAAATATTTGCTGGTATTTTGGAAACTCGTTATTTCTTAGAAGCTTGGCAACAACTCTCAATGAAAGGGCTTTTCCACAGTCTGTGCCTAGGGCTACTTAAAGAGGAAACAAACCATAGAGACAAAACTGAGAACTCCTTTATTTTGTCAAGTTTCAAAGAGCTACTACAAACCATGTTGGATTTAGAGTTCCAAATTCATCTATCTATATAGGAGAGAACAGAGGGACTCCTAAAAATAAAAACTGCTCTTTTAAACGAACGCTTCAACCTAGAAGAGCAAAATTTGGTGAGCCAAGTGGGATTTGTGTACTTGTAATTACCACCAAATATCATCAAGATTGGGTGAAAAAATATTTGCTGGTATTTCGGAAACCCGTAATTTTTTGGAGCTTGGTAAACCCTTTCAATGAAAGTGCTTTTCCACAGTCTCTGCTTAGGGCTACTTGCAGAGGAAACAAATCATAGAGACAAAACTGAGTACTCCTTTATTTTGTGAAGTTTCAAAAAGCTACTACAAACCATGTTGGATTTAGAGTTCCAAATTCATCTATCTATGTAGGAGAGAACAGAGTGAAACCTAAAAATATAAACTGCTACTGTAAACGAACGCTTCAACCTAGAAGAACAAAATTTGGTGAGCCAAGTGGGATTTGTGTACTTGTCATTACCACAAAGTATCATCAAGATTCGATGAAAAAATATTTGCTGGTATTTCGTAAACTCATAATTTCTTGGAAGCTTGGCAACCCTTTTCAATGGAAGTGCTTTTCCACAGTCTCTGCCTGGGCTACTTGAAGAGGAAACAAATCATAGAGACAAAACTGAGAACTCCTTTATTTTGTCTAGTTTCAAAGAGCTACTACAAACCATGTTGGATTTAGAGTTCCAAATTCATCTATCTATATAGGAGAGAACAGAGGGAAACCTAAAAATATAAACTGCTAATCTAAAAGAACGCTTCAAGCTAGAAGAACAAAATTTGGTGAGCCAAGTGGGATTTGTGTCCTTGTCATTACCACCAAATATCATCAAGATTGGGTGAAAAAATATTTCTGGTATTTCGGAAACACTTTATTTCTTAGAAGCCTGGCAACCCCTCTCAATGAAAGTGCTTTTCCACAATGTCTGCCTGGGGCTTCTTGAAGAGGAAACAAAACATAGAGACAAAACTGAGAACTTCTTCATTTTGTCAAGTTTCAAAGAGCTACTACAATGCATGTTGGATTTAGAGTTCCAAATTCATCTATCTATATAAAAAGGAACAGAGTGAAACCTAAAAATAAAAACTGCTACTGTAAACGAACGCTTCAACCTAGAAGAATATAATTTGGTGAGCCAAGTGGGATTTGTGTACTTTTCATTACCACCAAGTATCATCAAGATGGGGTGAAAAAATATTTGCTGGTATTTCGGAAACCCGTAATTTCTTGGAAGTTTGGCAACCCCTTTCAATGGAAGTGCTTTTCCACAGTCTCTGCCTGGGCTACTTGAAGAGGACACAAATCATAGAGACAAAAATGAGAACTCCTTTATTTTGTCTAATATCAAAGAGCTACTACAAACCATGTTGGATTTAGAGTTCCAAATTCATCTATCTATATAGGAGAGAACAGAGGGAAACCTAAAAATATAAACTGCTAGTGTAAACGAACGCTTCAACCTAGAAGAACAAAATTTGGTGAGCCAAGTGGGATTTGAGTACTTGTCATTACCACCAAGTATCATCAGTTTGGGTGAAAAAATATTTGCTGGTATTTCGGAAACTCGTAATTTCATGGAAGCTTGGCAACCCCTTTCAATGAAAGTGCTTTTCCACAGTCTCTGCTTAGGGATACTTGAGAAGGAAACAAATCATAGAGACCAAACTGAGAACTTCTTTATTTTTCCAAGTGTCAAAGAGCTACTACAAACCATGTTGGATTTAGAGTTCCAAATAAATCTATCTATATAGGAGATAACAGAGGGACACCTAAAAATATAAACTGCAACTGTAAACGAACGCTTCAACCTAGCAGAACCAAATTTGGTGAGTCAAGTGGGATTTGTGTACTGATCATTACCACCAGTATCATCAAGATTGTGTGAAAAAATATTTGCTGGTATTTTGGAAACTCGTTATTTCTTAGAAGCTTGGCAACAACTCTCAATGAAAGGGCTTTTCCACAGTCTGTGCCTAGGGCTACTTAAAGAGGAAACAAACCATAGAGACAAAACTGAGAACTCCTTTATTTTGTCAAGTTTCAAAGAGCTACTACAAACCATGTTGGATTTAGAGTTCCAAATTCATCTATCTATATAGGAGAGAACAGAGGGACTCCTAAAAATAAAAACTGCTCTTTTAAACGAACGCTTCAACCTAGAAGAGCAAAATTTGGTGAGCCAAGTGGGATTTGTGTACTTGTAATTACCACCAAATATCATCAAGATTGGGTGAAAAAATATTTGCTGGTATTTCAGAAACCCGTAATTTTTGGGAGCTTGGTAAACCCTTTCAATGAAAGTGCTTTTCCACAGTCTCAGCTTAGGGCTACTTGAAGAGGAAACAAATCATAGAGACAAAACTGAGTACTCCTTTATTTTGTGAAGTTTCAAAGAGCTACTACAAACCATGTTGGATTTAGAGTTCCAAATTCATCTATCTATGTAGGAGAGAACAGAGTGAAACCTAAAAATAAAAACTGCTACTGTAAACGAACGCTTCAAACTAGAAGAACAAAATTTGGTGAGCCAAGTGGGATTTGTGTACTTGTCATTACCACCAAGTATCATCAAGATTGGGTGAAAAAATATTTGCTGGTATTTCGGAAACCCGTAATTTCTTGGAAGCTTGGCAACCCTTTTCAATGGAAGTGCCTTTCCACATTCGCTGCCTGGGCTACTTGAAGACGAAACAAATCATAGAGACAAAACTGAGAACTCCTTTATTTTGTCTAGTTTCAAAGAGCTACTACAAACCATGTTGGATTTAGAGTTCCAAATTCATCTATCTATATAGGAGAGAACAGAGGGAAACCTAAAAATATAAACTGCTAATCTAAAAGAACGCTTCAAGCTAGAAGAACAAAATTTGGTGATCCAAGTGGGATTTGTGTCCTTGTCATTACCACCAAATATCATCAAGATTGGGTGAAAAAATATTTGCTGGTATTTCGGAATCTCGTTATTTCTTAGAAGCCTGGCAACCCCTCTCAATGAAAGTGCTTTTCCACAGTCTCTGCCTAGGGCTACTTGAAGAGGAAATAAAACATAGAGACAAAACTGAGAACTTCTTCATTTTGTCAAGTTTCAAAGAGCTACTACAAACCATGTTGGATTTAGAGTTCCAAATTCATTTATCTATATAGGAGAGAACTGAGGGAAACCTAAAAATAAAAACTGCTACTGTAAACGAACGCTTCAACCTAGAAGAACATAATTTGGTGAGCCAAGTGGGCTTTGTGTACTTTTCATTACCACCAAGTATCATCAAGATGGGGTGATAAAATATTTGCTGGTATTTCGGAAACCCGTAATTTCTTGGAAGCTTGGCAAACCCTTTCAGTGGAAGTGCTTTTCCACAGTCTCTGCCTGGGCTACTTGAAGAGGACAGAAATCATAGAGACAAAAATGAGAACTCCTTTATTTTGTGTAATTTCAAAGAGCTACTACAAACCATGTTGGATTTAGAGTTAGAAATTCATCTATCTATATAGGAGAGAACAGAGGGAAACCTAAAAATATAAACTGCTAGTGTAAACGAACGCTTCAACCTAGAAGAACAAAATTTGATGAGCCAAGTGGGATTTGAGTACTTGTCATTACCACCAAGTATCATCAGTTTGGGTGAAAAAATATTTGCTGGTATTTCGGAAACTCGTAATTTCATGGAAGCTTGGCAACCCCTTTCAATGAAAGTGCTTTTCCACAGTCTCTGCTTAGGGATACTTGAGAAGGAAATAAATGATAGAGACAAAACTGAGAACTTCTTTATTTTGCCAAGTGTCAAAGAGCTACTACAAACCATGTTGGATTTAGAGTTCCAAATAAATCTATCTATATAGGAGATAACAGAGGGACACCTAAAAATATAAACTGCAACTGTAAACGAACGCTTAAACCTAGCAGAACCAAATTTGGTGAGTCAAGTGGGATTTGTGTACTGATCATTACCACCAGTATCATCAAGATTGTGTGAAAAAATATTTGCTGGTATTTTGGAAACTCGTTATTTCTTAGAAGCTTGGCAACAACTCTCAATGAAAGGGCTTTTCCACAGTCTGTGCCTAGGGCTACTAAAAGAGGAAACAAACCATAGAGACAAAACTGAGAACTCCTTTATTTTGTCAAGTTTCAAAGAGCTACTACAAACCATGTTGGATTTAGAGTTCCAAATTCATCTATCTATATAGGAGAGAACAGAGGGACTCCTAAAAATAAAAACTGCTCTTTTAAACGAACGCTTCAACCTAGAAGAGCAAAATTTGGTGAGCCAAGTGGGATTTGTGTACTTGTAATTACCACCAAATATCATCAAGATTGGGTGAAAAAATATTTGCTGGTATTTCAGAAACCCGTAATTTTTTGGGAGCTTGGTAAACCCTTTCAATGAAAGTGCTTTTCCACAGTCTCAGCTTAGGGCTACTTGAAGAGGAAACAAATCATAGAGACAAAACTGAGTACTCCTTTATTTTGTGAAGTTTCAAAGAGCTACTACAAACCATGTTGGATTTAGAGTTCCAAATTCATCTATCTATGTAGGAGAGAACAGAGTGAAACCTAAAAATAAAAACTGCTACTCTAAACGAACGCTTCAAACTAGAAGAACAAAATTTGGTGAGCCAAGTGGGATTTGTGTACTTGTCATTACCACCAAGTATCATCAAGATTGGGTGAAAAAATATTTGCTGGTATTTCGGAAACCCGTAATTTCTTGGAAGCTTGGCAACCCTTTTCAATGGAAGTGCCTTTCCACATTCGCTGCCTGGGCTACTTGAAGACGAAACAAATCATAGAGACAAAACTGAGAACTCCTTTATTTTGTCTAGTTTCAAAGAGCTACTACAAACCATGTTGGATTTAGAGTTCCAAATTCATCTATCTATATAGGAGAGAACAGAGGGAAACCTAAAAATATAAACTGCTAATCTAAAAGAACGCTTCAAGCTAGAAGAACAAAATTTGGTGATCCAAGTGGGATTTGTGTCCTTGTCATTACCACCAAATATCATCAAGATTGGGTGAAAAAATATTTGCTGGTATTTCGGAATCTCGTTATTTCTTAGAAGCCTGGCAACCCCTCTCAATGAAAGTGCTTTTCCACAGTCTCTGCCTAGGGCTACTTGAAGAGGAAATAAAACATAGAGACAAAACTGAGAATTTCTTCATTTTGTCAAGTTTCAAAGAGCTACTACAATGCATGTTGGATTTAGAGTTCCAAATTCATCTCTCTATATAAAAAAGAACAGAGTGAAACCTAAAAATAAAAACTGCTACTGTAAAAGAACGCTTCAACCTAGAAGAACATAATTTGGTGAGCCAAGTGGGCTTTGTGTACTTTTCATTACCACCAAGTATCATCAAGATGGGGTGATAAAATATTTGCTGGTATTTCGGAAACCCGTAATTTCTTGGAAGCTTGGCAAACCCTTTCAGTGGAAGTGCTTTTCCACAGTCTCTGCCTGGGCTACTTGAAGAGGACACAAATCATAGAGACAAAAATGAGAACTCCTTTATTTTGTCTAATTTCAAAGAGCTACTACAAACCATGTTGGATTTAGAGTTCCAAATTCATCTATCTATATAGGAGAGAACAGAGGGAAACCTAAAAATATAAACTGCTAGTGTAAACGAACGCTTCAACCTAGAAGAACAAAATTTGGTGAGCCAAGTGGGATTTGAGTACTTGTCATTACCACCAAGTATCATCAGTTTGGGTGAAAAAATATTTGCTGGTATTTCGGAAACTCGTAATTTCATGGAAGCTTGACAACCCCTTTCAATGAAAGTGCTTTTCCACAGTCTCTGCTTAGGGATACTTGAGAAGGAAACAAATCATAGAGACAAAACTGAGAACTTCTTTATTTTGCCAAGTGTCAAAGAGCTACTACAAACCATGTTGGATTTAGAGTTCCAAATTCATCTATCAATATAGGAGATAACAGAGGGACACCTAAAAATATAAACTGCAACTGTAAACGAACGCTTCAACCTAGCAGAACCAAATTTGGTGAGTCAAGTGGGATTTGTGTACTGATCATTACCACCAGTATCATCAAGATTGTGTGAAAAAATATTTGCTGGTATTTTGGAAACTCGTTATTTCTTAGAAGCTTGGCAACAACTCTCAATGAAAGGGCTTTTCCACAGTCTGTGCCTAGGGCTACTTAAAGAGGAAACAAACCATAGAGACAAAACTGAGAACTCCTTTATTTTGTCAACTTTCAAAGAGCTACTACAAACCATGTTGGATTTAGAGTTCCAAATTCATCTATCTATATAGGAGAGAACAGAGTGACTCCTAAAAATAAAAACTGCTCTTTTAAACGAACGCTTCACCCTAGAAGAGCAAAATTTGGTGAGCCAAGTGGGATTTGTGTACTTGTAATTACCACCAAATATCATCAAGATTGGGTGAAAAAATATTTGCTGGTATTTCAGAAACCCGTAATTTTTTGGGAGCTTGGTAAACCCTTTCAATGAAAGTGCTTTTCCACAGTCTCTGCTTAGGGCTACTTGAAGAGGAAACAAATCATAGAGACAAAACTGAGTACTCCTTTATTTTGTGAAGTTTCAAAGAGCTACTACAAACCATGTTGGATTTAGAGTTCCAAATTCATCTATCTATGTAGGAGAGAACAGAGTGAAACCTAAAAATAAAAACTGCTACTGTAAACGAACGCTTCAAACTAGAAGAACAAAATTTGGTGAGCCAAGTGGGATTTGTGTACTTGTCATTACCACCAAGTATCATCAAGATTGGGTGAAAAAAATATTTGCTGGTATTTCGGAAACCCGTAATTTCTTGGAAGCTTGGCAACCCTTTTCAATGGAAGTGCCTTTCCACAGTCTCTGCCTGGGCTACTTGAAGAGGAAACAAATCATAGAGACAAAACTGAGAACTCCTTTATTTTGTCTAGTTTCAAAGAGCTACTACAAACCATGTTGGATTTAGAGTTAAAAATTCATCTATCTATATAGGAGAGAACAGAGGGAAACCTAAAAATATAAACTGCTAATCTAAAAGAACGCTTCAAGCTAGAAGAACAAAATTTGGTGATCCAAGTGGGATTTGTGTCCTTGTCATTACCACCAAATATCATCAAGATTGGGTGAAAAAATATTTGCTGGTATTTCGGAATCTCGTTATTTCTTAGAAGCCTGCCAACCCCTCTCAATGAAAGTGCTTTTCCACAGTCTCTGCCTAGGGCTACTTGAAGAGGAAATAAAACATAGAGACAAAACTGAGAACTTCTTCATTTTGTCAAGTTTCAAAGAGCTACTACAATGCATGTTGGATTTAGAGTTCCAAATTCATCTCTCTATATAAAAAAGAACAGAGTGAAACCTAAAAATAAAAACTGCTACTGTAAACGAACGCTTCAACCTAGAAGAACATAATTTGGTGAGCCAAGTGGGCGTTGTGTACTTTTCATTACCACCAAGTATCATCAAGATGGGGTGATAAAATATTTGCTGGTATTTCGGAAACCCGTAATTTCTTGGAAGCTTGGCAAACCCTTTCAGTGGAAGTGCTTTTCCACAGTCTCTGCCTGGGCTACTTGAAGAGGACACAAATCATAGAGACAAAAATGAGAACTCCTTTATTTTGTCTAATTTCAAAGAGCTACTACAAACCATGTTGGATTTAGAGTTCCAAATTCATCTATCTATATAGGAGAGAACAGAGGGAAACCTAAAAATATAAACTGCTAGTGTAAACGAACGCTTCAACCTAGAAGAACATAATTTGGTGAGCCAAGTGGGCTTTGTGTACTTTTCATTACCACCAAGTATCATCAAGATGGGGTGATAAAATATTTGCTGGTATTTCGGAAACCCGTAATTTCTTGGAAGCTTGGCAACCCCTTTCAATGAAAGTGCTTTTCCACAGTCTATGCTTAGGGATACGTGAGAAGGGAACAAATCATAGAGACAAACCTGAGAACTCCTTTATTTTGCCAAGTGTCAAAGAGCTACTACAAACCATGATGGATTTAGAGTTCCACATTCATCTATCTATATAGTAGAGAACAGAGGGATACCTAAAAATAAAAACTGCTACTGTAAACGAACACTTCAATCTAGAAGAACACAATTTGGTGAACCAAGTGGGATTTGTGTACTTGTCATTAACACCAAGTATCATCAAGATTGGGTGAAAAACTGTTTTCTGGTATTTCGGAAACCCCTAATTTCTTGGAAGCTTACAACCCCTTTCAATGAAAGTGCTTTTCCACAGTCTCTGCTTAGGGATACTTGAGGAGAAAACAAGTCATAGAGACAAAACTGAGAACTCCTTTATTTTGTCAAGTTTCAAAGAGCTACTACAAACCATGTTGGATTTAGAGTTCCAAATTCATCTATCTATATAGGAGAGAACAGAGGGATACCTAAAAATATAAACTGCTACCGTAAACTAACGTTTCAAACTAGAAAAACAAAATTTGGTGAGTCAAGTGGGATTTGTGAGCGATGATTACCACCAAGTATCATCAAGACTGGGTGAAAAAATATTTGCTGGTATTTCGGAAACTCGTTATTTCTTAGAAGCTTGGCAACCCCTCTCAATAAATGTGCTTTTCCCCAGTCTGTGCCTAGGGCTACTTGAAGAGGAAACAAATCATAGAGACAAAATTGAGAACTTTTTTATTTTGTCAAGTTTCAAAGAGCTACTACAAACCATATGGGATTTACAGTTCCAAATTCATCTATCTATATAGGAGAGAACAGAGGGAAACCTAAAAATAAAAACTGCTACTGTACACGAACGCTTCAACCTGGATGAGCAAAATGTGGTTAGCCAAGTGGGATTTGTGTACTTGTCATTACCACCAAGTATCATCAAGATTGGGTAAAAAAATATTTGCTGGTATTTCGGAAACCCGTAATTTCTTGGAAGCTTGGCAACCCCTTTCAATTGAAGTGCTTTTCCACAGTCTCTGCCTCGGCTACTTGAAGAGGAAACAAATCATAGAGACAAAACTGAGAACTCCTTTATTTTGTCTAGTTTCAAAGAGCTACTACAAACCATGTTGGATTTATAGTTCCGAATTCATCTATCTATATAGGAGAGAACAGAGGGAAACCTAAAAATATAAACTGCTACTGTAAACGAACGCTTCAACCTAGAAGAACAAAATTTGGTGAGCCAAGTGGGATTTGAGTACTTGTCATTACCACCAAGTATCATCAAGATTGGGTGAAAAAATATTTGCTGGTATTTCGGAAACTAGTAATTTCTTGGAAGCTTGGCAACCCCTTTCAATGAAAGTGCTTTTCCACAGTCTATGCTTAGGGATACTTGAGAAGGAAACAAATCATAGAGACAAAACTGAGAACTCCTTTATTTTGCCCAGTGTCAAAGAGCTACTACAAACCATGTTGGATTTAGAGTTCCAAATTCATCTATCTATATAGGAGAGAACAGAGGGACACCTAAAAATATAAACAGCAACTGAAAACGAACGCTTCAACCTAGAAGAACCTAATTTGGTGAGTCAAGTGGGATTTGTGTACTGATCATTACCACCAGTATCATCAAGATTGGGTGAAAAAATATTTGCTGGTATTTTGGAAAATCGTTATTTCTTAGAAGATTGGCAACAACTCTCAATGAAAGGGCTTTTCCACAGTCTGTGCCTAGGGCTACTTAAAAAGGAAACAAACCATAGAGACAAAACTGAGAACTCCTTTATTTTGTCAAGTTTCAAAAAGCTACTACAAACCATGTTGGATTTAGAGTTCCAAATTCATCTATCTATATAGGAGAGAACAGAATGAAACCTAAAAATAAAAACACCTACTGTAAACGAACGCTTCAACCTAGAAGAACAAAATTTGGTGAGTCCAGTGGGCTTTGTGTACTTGTCATTACCACCAAATATCATCAAGATTGGGTGAAAAAATATTTGCTGGTATTTCGGAAACTCGAAATTTCTTGGAAGCTTGGCAACACCTTTCAATGAAAGTGCTTTTCCACAGTCTCTGCTTAGAGCTACTTGAAGGGGAAACAAATCATAGAGAAAAAAATGAGAACTCCTTTATTTTGTCAAGTTTCAAAGAGCTACTACAAACCATGTTGGATTTAGAGTTCCAAATTCATCTATCTATATAGGAGAGAACAGAGGGATACCTAAAAATATAAACTGCTACTGTAAACTAACGATTCAACCTAGAAAAACAAAATTTGGTGAGTCAAGTGGGATTTGTGTACCGATCATTACCACCAAGTATCATCATGACTGGGTGAAAAAATGTTTGCTGGTATTTCAGAAACACGTTATTTCTTAGAAGTTGGCAACCCCTTTCAATGAAAGTGCTTTTCCACAGTTTGTGCCTAGGGTTACATGAAGAGGAAACAAACCATAGAGACAAAACTGAGAACTTCTTTATTTTGTCAAGTTTCAAAGAGCTACTACAAGCCATGTTGGATTTAGAGTTCCAAATTCATCCATCTATATAGGAGAGAACAGAGTGAAACCTAAAAATAAAAACTGCTACTGTAAACAAACGCTTCAACCTAGAAGAACAAAATTTTGTGAGCCAAGTGGGATTTGTGTACTTGTCATTACCAACAAGTATCATCAAGATTGGGTGAAAAAATATTTGCTGGTATTTTGCAAACTCGTAATTTCTTTTAAGCTTGGCAACCCCTTTCAATGGAAATGCTTTTCCACAGTCGCTGCCTGGGCTACTTGAAGAGGAAACAAATCATAGAGACAAATCTGAGCACTACATTTTTGTGTCAAGTTTCAGAGAGCTACTACAAACCTTGTTGGATTTAGAGTTCCAAATTCATCTATCTATATAGGAGAGAAAAAAGTGAAAAATAAAATATAAAAACTGCTACTGTAAATGAACGCTTCAACCTAGAAGAACAAAATTTCGTGAGCCAAGTGGGATTTTTGTACCGATCATTACCACCGAGTATCATCAAGATTGGGTGAAAAAATATTAGCTGGTATTTCGGAAACTCGTTATTTCTTAGAATGTGGCAACCCCTCTCAATGAATTAGCTTTTCCCCAGTCTGTGCCTAGGGCTATTTGAAGAGGAAACAAACCATAGAAACAAAACTGAGAACTTTTATATTTTGTCAAGTTTCAAAGAGCTACTACAAACCATGTTGGATTTAAAGTTCCAAATTCATCTATTTATATAGGAGAGAACAGAGGGACACTTGAAATTATAAACTGCTACTGTAAACGAATGCTTCAACCTAGAAGAGCAAAAATTGGTGAGCCAAGTGGGATTTGTGCACTTGTCATTAAAACCAAGTATCATCAAGATTGGGTGAAAAAATATTTGCTGGTATTTCGGAAACTCGTTATTTCTTAGAAGCCTGGCAACCCCTCTCAATGAAAGTGCTTTTGCACAGTCTGTGTCTAGGGATACTTGAAGAGGAAACAAAACATAGAGACAAAACTGAGAACTCCTTCATTTTGTCAAGTTTCAAAGAGCTACTACAAACCATGTTGGATTTAGAGTTCCAAATTCATCTATTTATATAGGAGAGAACACAGTGAAACCTAAAAATAAATACTTCTATTGTAAATAAACACTTCAACCTAGAAGAACAAAATTTGGTGAGCCAAGTGGTATTTGTGTACTGATCATTACCACGAAGTATCATCAAGATTCGGTGAAAAAATACTTGCTGGTATATCGGAAACTCGATATTTCTTAGAAGCTTGGGAAACCCTCTGAATGAAAGTGCTTTTCCACAGTCTGTACCTATGGCTACTTGAAGAGGAAACAAACCATAGAGACAAAACTGAGAACTCCTTTATTTTGTCAAGTTTCAAAGAGCTACTACAAACCATGTTGCATTTAGAGTTCCAAATTCATCTAACTATATAGGAGAGAACAGAGGGAGAAATAAAAATAAAAAATGCTACTGTAAACTAACGCTTCAAACTAGAAGAACAAAATTTGGTGAGTCAAGTGGGACTTGTGTACCGATCATTACCACCATGTATCATCAAGATTGGGTGAAAAAATATTTGCTGGTATTTCGGAAACTTGTTATTTCTTAGAAGCTTGGCAACCCCTCTCAATGGATGTGCTTTTCCCCAGTCTGTGCCTAGGGCTATTTGAAGAGGAAACAAACCATAGAGACAAAACTGAGAACTTTTTTATTTTGTCAAGTTTCAAAGAGCTACTACAAACCATGTTGGATTTAGAGTTCCATTTATCTATCTATATATGAGAGAACAGAGGGAAACCTAAAAATAAAAACTGCTACTGTAAACGAACGCTTCAACCTAGAAGAGCAAAATTTGGTGAGCCAAGTGGGAATTGTGTACTTCTCATTAAGACCAAGTATCATCAAGATTGGGTGAAAAAATATATGCTGGTATTTCAGAAACCCATAATTACGTGGGAGCTTGGCAAACGCTTTCAATGAAAGTGCTTTTCCACAGTCTGTGCCTAGGGCTACTTGAAGAGGAAACAAAACAAGGAGACAAAACTGATAACTCCTTCATTTTGTCAAGTTTCAAAGAGCTACTACAAACCATGTTGGATTTAGAGTTCCAAATTCATCTATCTATATAAAAGAGAACAGAGTGAAACCTAAAAATAAAAACTGCTATTGTACACGAACGCTTCAACCTAGAAGAAGAAAATTTGGTGAGCCAAGTAGGAATTGTGTACTTGTAATTACCACCAAGTATCATCAAGATTGGGTGAAAATATATTTGCTGGTATTTCGGAAAACCTAATTTTTTTGGAGCTTGGCAAACACTTTCAATGAAAGTGCTTTTCCCCAGTTTCTGCTTAGGGCTACTTAAAGAGGAAACAAACCATAGAGACAAAACTGAGAAGTCCTTTATTTTGTCAAGTTTCAAAGAGCTACTACAAACCATGTTGGATTTAGAGTTCCAAATTCATCTATCTATATGGGAGAGAACAGAGTGAAACCTAAAAATAAAAACTGCTACTGTAAACGAACGCTTCAACCTAGAAGAACACATTTTTTGAGTCAAGTGGGATTTGTGTACTGATCATTACCACCAAGTATCATCAAGATTGGGTGAAAAAATATTTGCTGGTATTTTGAAAACTCGTTATTTGTTAGAAGCTTGGCAACCCCTCTCAATGAAAGTGCTTTTCCACAGTCTGTGCCTAGGGCTACTTGAAGAGGAATCAAACCATAGAGACAAAACTGAGAACTCCTTTATTTTGTCAAGTTTCAAAGAGCTACTAAAAATCATGTTGGATTTAGAGTTCCAAATTCATCTATCTATATAGGAGAGAACCGAGTGAGACCTAAAAATAAAAACTGCTACTGTAAACGAACGCTTCAACCTAGAAGAACAAAATTTGGTGAGCCAAGTGGGATTTGTGTACTTGTCATTACCACCAAGTATCATCAAGATTGGGTGAAACAATATTTGCTGGTATTTCGGAAACTCGTAATTTCTTGGAAGCTTGGCAACCCCTTTCAATGAAAGTGCTTTTCCACAGTCTCTGCTTAGGGCTACTTGAAGAGGAAATAAATCAGAGAGACAAAACTGAGAACTCCTTTATTTTGTCAAGTTTCAAAGAGCTACTACAAACCATGTTGGATTTAGAGTTCCAAATTCATCTATCTATATAGGAGAGAAGAGAGGGACACCTTAAAATATAAACTGCAACTGTAAACGAACGCTTCAACCTAGAAGAACCAAATTTGGTGAGTCAAGTGGGATTTGTGTACTGATCATTACCACCAAGTATCATCAATATTGGGTGAAAAAATATATGCTGGTATTTCGAAAACTCATTATTTCTTTAAAGCTTGGCAACCCCTCTCAATGAAAGTGCTTTTGCACAGTCTGTGCCTAGGGCTTCTTGAAAAAGAAACAAACCATAGAGAAAAAACTGAGAACTATTTTATTTTGTCAAGTTTCAAAGAGATACTACAAACCATGTTGGATTTAGAGTTCCAAATTCATCTATCTATATAGGAGAGAACAAAGTGAAACCTAAAAATAAAAACTGCTACTCTAATCGAACGCTTCAACCTCGAAGAACAAAATTTGGTGAGCCAAGTGGTATTTGTGTACTGATCATTACCACCAAGTATCATCAAGATTGGGTGAAAAAATATTTCCTGGTAATTCGGAAACTCGTTATTTCTTAAAAGCTTGTGAAACCCTTCAATGAATGTGCTTTTCCACAGTCTGTGCCAAGGGCTACTTGAAGAGGAAACAAACCATAGAGACAAAACTCAAAACTCCTTTATTTTATGAAGCTTCAAAGAGGTACTAAAAACCATCTTGGATTTAGCGTTCCAAATTCATCTATCTATATAGGAGAGAATTGAGTGAAACCTAAAAATAAAAACTGCTACTGTAAACGAACACTTAAACCTCGAAGAACAAAATTAGGTGAGCTAAGTGGGATTTGTGTACTTGTCATTAACACCAAGTATCATCAAGATTGGGTGAAACAATGTTTGCTTGTAATTCGGAAACTCGTAATTTCTTGGAAGCTTGGCAACACCTCGCAATGAAAGTGCTTTTCCTCTGTTTCTGCTTAAGGCTACTTGAAGAGGAAACAAATAATAGAGACAAAACTGAGAACTCCTTTATTTTTTCAAGTTTCAAAGAGCTACTACAAACCATGTTGGATTTAGAGTTCCAAATTAATATATCTATATAGGAGAGAACAGAGGGACACGTAAAAATATAAACTGCTACTGTAAACGAACGCTTCAACCTAGAAGAACCAAATTTGTTGAGTCAAGTGGGATTTGTGTACTGATCATTACCACCAAGTATCATCAAGATTGGGTGAAAAAATATTTGCTGGTATTTTGGAAACTCGTTATTTCTTAGAGGCTTGGGATACCCTCTCAATGAAAGTTCTTTTTACAGTCTGTGCCTAGTTCTACTTGAAGAGGAAACAAACCATACAGACAAAACTGAGAAATCCTTTATTTTGTCAAGTTTCAAAGAGCTACTAAAATCCATGTTGGATTTGAGTTCCAAATTCATCTATCTATATAAAAAAGAACAGAGTGAAACCTAAAAATAAAAACTGCTACTGTAAACGAACGCTTTAACCTAGAAGAAAAAAATGTGGTGAGCCAAGTGGGATTTGTGTACTGATCATTACCACCACGTATCATCAAGATTGGGTGAAAAAATATTTGCTGGTATTTCGAAAACTCGTTATTTCTGAGAAGCTTGGCAACCCCTCTCAATGAAAGTGCTTTTCCACTGTCTGTGCATAGGGCTACTTGAAGAGGAAACAATCCATAGAGACAAAACTGAGAACTCCTTTATTTTGTCAAGTTTCAAGAGCTACTACAAAACATGTTTTATTTAGAGTTCCAAATTCTTCTATCTATATAGGAGAGAACAGAGTGAAACCTAAAAATAAAAACTGCTACTGTAAACGAACGCTTCAACCTAGAAGAACAAAATTTGGTGAGCCAAGTGGGATTTGTGTACTTGTCATTACCCCCAAGTATCATCAAGATTGGGTGAAAAAATATTTGCTGGTATTTCAGAAACACGTAATTTCTTGGAAGCTTGGTAACCCATTTCAATGGAAGTGTTTTCCACAGTCTCTGCCTGGGCTACTTGAAGAGGAAACAAATCATAGAGACAAAACTGAGCACTACTTTTTGTCAAGTTTTCAAAGAGCTACTACAAACCTTGTTGCATTTAGAGTTCCAAATTCATCTATCTATATAGGAGAGAACAAAGTGAAACCTAAAAATAAAAACTGCTACTGTAAACGAACGCTTCAACCTAGAACAACAAAATTTGGTGAGCCAAGTGGGATTTGTGTACTGATCATTACCACCATGTATCATCAAGTTTGGGTGAAAAAATATTTGCTGGTATTTTGGAAACTCGTTATTTGTTAGATGCATGGCAACCCCTCTCAATGAAAGTGCTTTTCCACAGTCTGTGCCTTGGGCTACTTGAAGAGGAAACAAATCATAGAGACAAAACTGAGCACTACTTTTTGTCAAGTTTCAAAGCGCTACTACAAACCATGTTGGATTTAGAGTTCCAAATTCATCTATCTATATAGGATAGAACAGAGTGAAACCTAAAAATAAAAACTGCTACTGTAAACGAACGCTTCAACCTAGAAGAACAAAATTTGGTGAGCCAATTGAGATTTGTGTACTTGTAATTACCACCAAGTATCATCAAGATTGGGTGAAAAAATATTTGCTGGTATTTCGGCAACCCGTAATTTCTTGGGAGCTTGGCAAACCCTTTCAATGAAAGTGCTTTTCCACAGTCTCTGCTTAGGGCTATTGAAGAGGAAACAAATCATAGAGACAAAACTGAGAACTCCTTTATTTTGTCAAGTTTCAAAGAGCTACTACAAACCATGTTGGATTTATTGTTCCAAATTCATCTATCTATATAGGAGAGAACAGAGGGACACCTAAAATTCTAAACTGCTACTGTAAACGAACGCTTCAACCTAGAAGAACCAATTTTGGTGAGTCAAGTTGAATTTGTGTACTGATCATTACCACCAGTATCATCAAGATTGGGTGAAAAAATATTTGCTGGTATTTTGGAAACTTGTTATTTCTTAGAAGCTTGAAAACAACTCTCAATGAAAGTGCTTTTCCACTGTCTGTGCCTAGGGCTACTTGAAGAGGAAACAAACCATAGAGATAAAACAGAGAACTCCTTTATTTGGTCAAGTTTCAAAGAGCTACTACAAACCATGTTGGATTTAGAGTTCCAAATTCATCTATCTATATTGGAGAGAACAGAGTAAAACCTAAAAATAAAAACTCCTACTGTAAACGAACGCTTCATCATACAAGACCACAATTTGGTGAGCCAAGTGCCATTTGTGTACTGATCATTACCACCACGTATCATCAATATTGGGTGAAAAAATATTTGCTGGTATTTCGGCAACCCGTAATTTCTTGGGAGCTTGGCAAACCCTTTCAATGAAAGTGCTTTTCCACAGTCTCTGCTTAGGGCTATTGAAGAGGAAACAAATCATAGAGAAAAAACTGAGAACTCCTTTAATTTGTCAAGTTTCAAAGAGCTACTACAAACCATGTTGGATTTAGAGTTCCAAATTCAGCTATCTATATAGGAGAGAGCAGAAGGAAACCTAAAAATATAAACTGCTACTGTAAAGGAACGCTTCAACCTAGAAGAACAAAATTTGGTGAGCCAAGTGGGATTTGTGTACTTGTCCTTACCACCAAGTATCATCCAGATTGGGTGAAAAAATATTTGCTGGTATTTCGGAAACTCGTTATTTCTTAGAAGCTTGGCAAACCCTCTCAATGAATGTGCTTTTCCCCAGTCTGTGCCTAGGGCTATTTGAAGAGGAAACAAACCATAGAGACAAAACTGAGAACTTTTTTCTTTTGTCAAGTTTCAAAAAGCTACTACAAACCATGTTGGATTTAGAGTTCCAAATTCATCTATCTATACAAAGAGAACAGAGTGAAACCTAAAAATAAAAACTGCTACTGTAAACAAACTCTTCAACCAAGAAGAACACAATTTGGTGAGCCAAGTGGGATTTGTGTACTTGTCATTACCACCGAGTATCATCAAGATTGTGTGAAAAAATATTTGCTGGTATTTCGGAAACTCGTTATTTCTTAGAAGCTTGGGAAACCCTCTCAATGAAAGTGCTTTTCCACAGTCCGTGCCTAGGGCTACTTGAAGAGGAAACAAACCATAGAGACAAAACTGAGAACTCCTTTATTTTATGAAGTTTCAAAGAGGTAGTACAAACCATGTTGGATTTAGAGTTCCAAATTCATCTATCTATATAGGAGAGAACTGAGTGAAACCTAAAAATAAAAACTGCTACTGTAAACGAACGCTTCAACCTCGAAGAACAAAATTTGGTGAGCCAAGTGGGATTTGTGTACTTCTCATTAATACCAAGTATCATCAAGATTGGGTGAAAAACTGTTTGCTGGTATTTCGGAAACTTGTAATTTCTTGGAAGCTTGGCAACCCCTTTCAATGAAAGTGCTTTTCCACATTCTCTGATTAGGGATACTTGAGGAGGAAACAAATAATAGAGACAAAACTAAGAACTCCTTTATTTTGTCAAGTTTCAAAGAGCTACTACAAACCATGTTGGATTTAGAGTTCCAAATTCATCTATCTATATGGGAGAGAACAGAGTAAAACCTAAAAATAAAAACTGCTACTGTAAACGAACGCTTCATCATAGAAGACCACAATTTGGAGAGCCAAGTGCCATTTGTGTACTGATCATTACCACCACGTATCATCAAGATTGGTTGAAAAAATATTTGCTGGAATTTCAGTAACTCGTAATTTCTTGAAAGCTTGGCAACCCCTATGAATGAATGTGCTTTTCCACGGTCTGTGCCTAGGGCTATTTGAAGAGGAAACAAACCATAGAGACAAAACTGAAAACTTTTTTATTTTGGCAAGTTTCAAAGAGCTACTACAAACCATGTTGGATTTAGAGTTCCAAATTCATCTATCTATATAGGAGAGAACAGTGGGAAACCTAAAAATAAAAACTGCTACTGTAAACGAACGCTTCAACCTAGAAGAGCAAAATTTGGTGAGCCATGCGGGATTTGTGTACTTGTCATTACCACCACGTATCGTCAAGATTGGGTGAAAAAGTATTTGCTGGTATTTCGTAAACTCGTAATTTCTTGGAAGCTTCGCAACACCTTTCAATGAAAGTGCTTTTCCACAGTCTGTACCTAGGGCTACTTGAAGAGGAAACAAAACATAGAGACAATACTGAGATCTCCTTTATTTTGTCAAGTTTCAAAGAGCTACTACAAACCATGTTGAATTTAGAGTTCCAAATTAATCTATCTATATAGGAGAGAACAGAGTGAAACCTAAATATAAAAACTGCTACTGTCGACGAATGCTTCAACCTAGAAGAACCAAATTTGGTGAGGCAAGTGGGATTGGTGTACTGATCATTACACCAAGTATCATCAAGATTGGGTGAAAAAATATTTGCTGGTGTTTCTGAAACTAGTTATTTCGTAGAAGCTTGGCAACCCCTCCAAATGAAAGTGCTTTTCCACAGTCTGTGCATAGGGCTACTTGAAGAGGAAACAATCCTTAGAGACAAAACTAAGAAATCCTTTATTTTCTCAAGTTTCAAACAGATACTACAAACCATGTTGGATTTAGAGTTCCAAATTCATCTATCTATATAGGAGAGAACAGAGTGAAACCTAAATATAAAAACTGCTACTGTAGACGAACACTTAAACCTAGAAAAACAAAATTTGATGGCCAAGTGGGATTTGTGTACTGATCATTACCACCAAGTATCATCAAGATTGGGTGAAAATATTGCTGGTATTTTGGAAACTCGTTATTTCTTAGAAGCTTGGCAACCCCTCTTATGAAAATGCTTTTCCACAATCTGTACCTAGGGCTACTTGAAGAGGAAACAAACCATAGGGACAAAACTGAGAACTACTATTTTGTCAAGTTTCAAAGAGCTAGTACAAACCATGTTGGATTTAGAGTTAAAATTCAGCTATCTATATAGGAGAGAACAGAGGGAAACCTAAAAACATAAACTGCTACTGTAAACGAACGCTTCAAACTAGAAGAACAAAATTTAGTGAGTCAAGTGGGATTTCTGTACCGATCATTACCAAAAAGTATCATCAAGATTGGTTGAAAAAATGTTTGCTGGTGTTTTGGAAACTCATAATTTTTTGGAAGCTTGGCAACCCCTTTCAATGAAAGTCCTTTTCCACAGTCTCTGCTTAGGGCTACTTGAAGAGGAAACAAATCATAGAGACAAAACTGAGAACTCCTTTATTTTGTCAAGTTTCAAAGAGCTACTACAAACCATGTTGGATTTAGAGTTCCAAATTCATCTATCTATATAGGAGAGAACAGAGGGAAACCTAAAAATATAAACTGCTACTGTAAAAGAACGCTTCAACATAGAAGATCACAATTTGGTGAGTCAAGTGGGATTTGTGCACCTATCATTACCACCAAGTATCTTCAAGATTGGGTGAAAAAATATTTGCTGGTATTTCGGAAACTCCTTATATCTTAGAAGCTTGGCAACCCCTCTCAATGAAAGTGCTTTTCCACAGTCTCTGCTTAGGGCTACTTGAAGAAAAAACAAACCATAGAGACAAAACTGACCACTCCTTTATTTTGTCAAGTTTCAAAGATCTTCTACAAACTATGTTGGATTTAGAGTTCCAAATTCATCTATCTATATAGGAGAGAACAATGGGAAACCTAAAAATAAAAACTGCTCCTTTAAAGAAACGGTTCAACCTAGAAGAACAAAATTTGGTGAGCCAAGTGGGATTTGTGTACCGATCATTACCACCACGTATAATAAAGTTTGGGTGAAAAAATATTTGCTGGTATTTCGGAAACTCGTAATTTCTTGGAAGCTTTGCAACCCCTTTCAATGAAAGTGCTTTTCCACAGTCCCTGCTTAGGGCTACTTGAAGAGGAAAGAAATCATAGAGACAAAACTGAGAACTACTTTTTTTTTGTCAACTTTCAAAGAGCTACTACAAACCATGTTGGATTTAGAGTTCCAAATTCATCTATCTATATAGGAGAGAACAGAGGGAAACCTAAAAATAAAAACTGCTACTGTAAACGAACGCTTCAACCTAGAAGAACAAAATTTGGTGAGCCATGTAGGATTTGTGTACTTGTCATTGCCACCACGTATCATAAAGATTGGGTGAAAAAATATTTGCTGGTATTTCGGAAACTCGTTATTTCTTAGAAGCTTGGCATCCTCTCTCAATGAAAGTGCTTTTCCACAGTCTGTGCCTAGGGCTACTTAAAAAGGAAACAAACCATATTGACAAAACTGAGAACTACTTTATTTTGTCCAGTTTCAAAGAACTAGTAAAAACCATGTTGGATTTACAGTTCCAAATTCATCTATCTATATAGGAGAGAACACAGTGAAACTTAATATTATAACTGCTACTATAGACGAAGACTTAAACCTAGAAGAACAAAATTTGGTTACCAAGTGGGATTTGTGTACTTGTCATTACCCCAAGTATCATCAAGATTGGGTGAAAAAATATATGATGGTATTTCGGAAACTCATAATTTCTTGGAAGCTTTGCAACCCCTTTCACTGAAAGTGCTTTTTCACAGTCTCTGCTTAAGGCTACTTAAAGAGGAAACAATCCATAGAGACAAAACTGAGAACAACATTTTTGTCAAGTTTTAAAGAGCGACTACAAACCATGTTGGATTTAGAGTTCCAAATTCATCTATCTATATATGTGAGAACAGAGGGAAACCTAAATATAAAAACGACTACTGTACACGAACGCTTGAACCTAGCGAACAAAATTTGGTGAGCCAAGTGGGATTTGTGTACTGATCATTACCACCAAGTATCATCAAGATTGGGTGAAAAAATATTTGCTGGTATTTCGGAAAATCGTTATTTCTTAGAACCTTGACAACCCCTCTCAATGAAAGTGCTTTGCCACTGTCTCTGCCCAGGGCTACTTGAAGAGGAAACAAACCATAGAGACAAAACTGAGAACTACCATTTTTGTGAAGTTTCAAAGAGCTAGTACAAACCATGTAGCATTTAGAGTTCCAAATTCATCTATCTATATAGGAGAGAACAGAGGGAAACCTAAATATAAAAACGACTACTGTAGACGAACGCTTCAACCTAGAAGAATAAAATTTGGTGAGTCAAGTGGGATTTGTGTACTGATCATTACCAAAAAGTATCATCAAGATTGGGTGAAAAAATACTTGCTGGTATTTCAGAAACTCGTTATTTCTTAGAAGCTTGGCAACACCTCTGAATGAAAGTGCTTTTCCACAGTCTGTGACTAGGGCTACTTGAAGAGGAAACAACCATAGAGACAAAACTGAGCACTCCTTTATTTTGTCAAGTTTCAAAGAGCTACTACAAACCATGTTGGATTTAGAGTTGCAAATTCATCTATCTATATAGGAGAGAACAGAGGGAAACCTAAAAATATAAACTGCTACTGTAAAAGAACACTTCAACATAGAAGATCACAATTTGGTGAGTCAAGTGGGATTTGTGCACCGATCATTACCACCAAGTATCTTCAAGATTGGGTGAAAAAATATTTGCTGGTATTTCAGAAACTCCTTATATCTTAGAAGCTTGGCAACCCCTCTCAATGAAAGTGCTTTTCCACAGTCTCTGCTTAGGGCTACTTGAAGAAAAAACAAACCATAGAGACAAAACTGACCACTCCTTTATTTTGTCAAGTTTCAAAGATCTTCTACAAACTATGTTGGATTTAGAGTTCCAAATTCATCTATCTATATAGGAGAGAACAAAGGGAAACCTAAAAATAAAAACTGCTCCTTTAAAGATACGGTTCAACCTAGAAGAACAAAATTTGGTGAGCCAAGTGGGATTTGTGTACCGATCATTACCACCACGTATAATAAAGTTTGGGTGAAAAAATATTTGCTGGTATTTCGGAAACTCGTAATTTCTTGGAAGCTTTGCAACCCCTTTCAATGAAAGTGCTTTTCCACAGTCCCTGCTTAGGGCTACTTGAAGAGGAAAGAAATCATAGAGACAAAACTGAGAACTACTCTTTTTTGTCAAGTTTCAAAGAGCTACTACAAACCATGTTGGATTTAGAGTTCCAAATTCATCTATCTATATAGGAGAGAACAGAGGGAAACCTAAAAATAAAAACTGCTACTTGAAACGAACGCTTCAACCTAGAAGAACAAAATGTGGTGAGCCATGTAGGATTTGTTTACTTGTCATTGCCAACACGTATCATAGAGATTGGGTGAAAAAGTATTTGCTGGTATTTGCAAACTCGTAATTTCTTGGAAGCTTGGCAACCCCTGTCAATGAAAGTGCTTTTCCACAGTCTCTGCTTAGGGCTACTTGAAGAGGAAACAAATTATAGAGACAAAACTGAGAACTCTTTATTTTGTCAAGTTTCAAAAGCTACTACAAACCATGTTGGATTTACAGTTCCAAATTCATCTATCTATATAGGAGAGAACAGAGGGAAACCTAAAAATATAAACTGCTACTGTAAAAGAACGCTTCAACCTAGAAGAACAAAATTTGGTGAGTCAAGTGGGATTTGTGTACCGATCATTACCACCAAGTATCTTCAAGATTGGGTGAAAAAATATTTGCTGGTATTTCGGAAAATCCTTATTTCTTGGAAGCTTGGCAACCCCTTTCAATGAAAGTGCTTTTCCACAATCTCTGCTTAAGGCTACTTGAAGAGGAAAGAAACCATAGAGACAAAACTGAGAACTACTTTTTTTTGTCAAGTTTCAAAGAGCGACTACAAACCATGTTGGATTTAGAGTTCCAAATTCATCTATCTATATAGAAGAGAACAGAGGGAAACCTAAAAATAAAAACTGCTCCTTGAAACGAACGCTTCAACCTAGAAGAACAAAATTTGGTGAGCCATGTAGGATTTGTGTACTTGTCATTGCCACCACGTATCATAAAGATTGGGTGAAAAAATATTTGCTGGTATTTCGGAAACTCGTTATTTCTTAGAAGCTTGGCAACCTCTCTCAATGAAAGTGCTTTTCCACAGTCTGTGCCTAGGGCTACTTAAAGAGGAAACAAACCATATTGACAAAATGAGAACTACTTTATTTTGTCCAGTTTCAAAGAACTAGTAAAAACCATGTTGGATTTACAGTTCCAAATTTATCTATCTATATAGGAGAGAACACAGTGAAACTTAATATTATAACTGCTACTATAGACGAAGACTTAAACCTAGAAGAACAAAATTTGGTTACCAAGTGGGATTTGTGTACTTGTCATTACCCCAAGTATCATCAAGATTGGGTTTAAAAATGTATGATGGTATTTCGGAAACTCATAATTTCTTGGAAGCTTGGCAACCCCTTTCACTGAAAGTGCTATTTCACAGTCTCTGCTTAAGGCTACTTGAAGAGGAAACAATCCATAGAGACAAAACTGAGAACAACATTTTTGTCAAGTTTTAAAGAGCGACTACAAACCATGTTGGATTTAGAGTTCCAAGTTCATCTATCTATATATGTGAGAACAGAGGGAAACCTAAATATAAAAACGACTACTGTAGACGAACGCTTGAACCTAGCGAACAAAATTTGGTGAGCCAAGTGGGATTTGTGTACTGATCATTACCACCAAGTATCATCAAGATTGGGTGAAAAAATATTTGCTGGTATTTCGGAAAATCGTTATTTCTTAGAACCTTGACAACCCCTCTCAATGAAAGTGCTTTGCCACTGTCTCTGCCCAGGGCTACTTGAAGAGGAAACAAACCATAGAGACAAAACTGAGAACTACCATTTTTGTGAAGTTTCAAAGAGCTAGTACAAACCATGTAGCATTTAGAGTTCCAAATTCATCTATCTATATAGGAGAGAACAGAGGGAAACCTAAATATAAAAACGACTACTGTAGACGAACGCTTCAACCTAGAAGAATAAAATTTGGTGAGTCAAGTGGGATTTGTGTACTGATCATTACCAAAAAGTATCATCAAGATTGGGTGAAAAAATACTTGCTGGTATTTCAGAAACTCGTTATTTCTTAGAAGCTTGGCAACACCTCTGAATGAAAGTGCTTTTCCACAGTCTGTGACTAGGGCTACTTGAAGAGGAAACAACCATAGAGACAAAACTGAGCACTCCTTTATTTTGTCAAGTTTCAAAGAGCTACTACAAACCATGTTGGATTTAGAGTTGCAAATTCATCTATCTATATAGGAGAGAACAGAGGGAAACCTAAAAATATAAACTGCTACTGTAAAAGAACACTTCAACATAGAAGATCACAATTTGGTGAGTCAAGTGGGATTTGTGCACCGATCATTACCACCAAGTATCTTCAAGATTGGGTGAAAAAATATTTGCTGGTATTTCAGAAACTCCTTATATCTTAGAAGCTTGGCAACCCCTCTCAATGAAAGTGCTTTTCCACAGTCTCTGCTTAGGGCTACTTGAAGAAAAAACAAACCATAGAGACAAAACTGACCACTCCTTTATTTTGTCAAGTTTCAAAGATCTTCTACAAACTATGTTGGATTTAGAGTTCCAAATTCATCTATCTATATAGGAGAGAACAAAGGGAAACCTAAAAATAAAAACTGCTCCTTTAAAGATACGGTTCAACCTAGAAGAACAAAATTTGGTGAGCCAAGTGGGATTTGTGTACCGATCATTACCACCACGTATAATAAAGTTTGGGTGAAAAATATTTGCTGGTATTTCGGAAACTCGTTATTTCTTAGAAGCTTGGCAACCCCTCTCAATGAAAGTGCTTTTCCATGGTCTGTGCCTAGGGCTACTTGAAGAGGAAACATACCATAGAGACAAAACTGAGAACTCCTTTATTTTGTCAAGTTTCAAAGAGCTACTACAAACCATGTTGGTTTTAGAGTTCCAAATTCATCTATGTATATAGGAGAGAACAGAGTGAAACCAAAAATAAAAACTGCAACTGTAAACGAACTTTTCCACCTAGAAGAACAAAATTTGGTGAGCCAAGTGGGATTTGTGTACTTGTCATTACCACCACATATCATCAAGATTGGGTGAAAAAATATTTGCTGGTGTTTCGGAAACTCGTAATTTATTGGAAGATTTGCAACCCCTTTTAATGAAAGTGCTTTTCCACAGTCTGTGCCTAGGGCTACTTGAAGAGGAAACAAACCATAGAGACAAAACTGAGAACTACTTTATTTTGTCAAGTTTCAAAGAGCTACTACAAACCATGTGGGATTTACAGTTCCAAATTTATGTATCTATATAGGAGAGAACAGAGTGAAACCTAAAAATAAAAACTGCTACTTGAAACGAACGCTTCAACCTAGAAGAACAAAATTTGGTGAGCCATGTAGGATTTGTTTACTTGTCATTGCCACCACGTATCATAAAGATTGGGTGAAAAAGTATTTGCTGGTATTTGGAAACTCGTAATTTCTTGGAAGCTTGTCAACCCCTGTCAATGGAAAGTGCTTTTCCACAGTCTCTGCTTAGGCTACTCGAAGAGGAAACAAATTATAGACACAAAACTGAGAACTCTTTATTTTGTCAAGTTTCAAAAGCTACTACAAACCATGTTGGATTTACAGTTCCAAATTCATCTATCTATACAAAGAGAACAGAGTGAAACCTAAAAATAAAAACTGCTACTGTAAACAAACTCTTCAACCAAGAAGAACACAATTTGGTGAGCCAAGTGGGATTTGTGTACTTGTCATTACCACCGAGTATCATCAAGATTGTGTGAAAAAATATTTGCTGGTATTTCGGAAACTCGTTATTTCTTAGAAGCTTGGGAAACCCTCTCAATGAAAGTGCTTTTCCACAGTCCGTGCCTAGGGCTACTTGAAGAGGAAACAAACCATAGAGACAAAACTGAGAACTCCTTTATTTTATGAAGTTTCAAAGAGGTAGTACAAACCATGTTGGATTTAGAGTTCCAAATTCATCTATCTATATAGGAGAGAACTGAGTGAAACCTAAAAATAAAAACTGCTACTGTAAACGAACGCTTCAACCTCGAAGAACAAAATTTGGTGAGCCAAGTGGGATTTGTGTACTTCTCATTAATACCAAGTATCATCAAGATTGGGTGAAAAACTGTTTGCTGGTATTTCGGAAACTTGTAATTTCTTGGAAGCTTGGCAACCCCTTTCAATGAAAGTGCTTTTCCCACATTCTCTGATTAGGAATACTTGAGGAGGAAACAAATAATAGAGACAAAACTAAGAACTCCTTTATTTTGTCAAGTT
>NW_027510787.1:0-30901 GCF_048772815.1 Callospermophilus lateralis
ACGAGTTTCCGAAATACCAGCGAATACTTTTTCACCCAATCTTAATGATACTTGGTGGTAATGATCAGTACACAAATCCCACTTGGCTCACCAAATTTTGTTCTTTAAGTTGAAGAGTTCGTCTACAGAAGCAGTTTTTATATTTAGGTTTCCCTCTGTTCTCTCCTATATAGATATATGAATTTGAAACTCTAAATCCAACATGGTTTGTAGTAGCTCTTTGAAACTTGACAAAATAAAGGAGTTCTCAGATTTGTCTCTATCGTTTGTTTCCTCTTCAAGTAGCCCTAGGCACAGACTGTGGAAAAGCACTTTCATTGAGAGGGGTTGCCAAGCTTCTAAGAAATAACGAGTTTCCGAAATACCAGCAAATATTTTTTCACCCAATCTTGATGATACTTGGTGGTAATGATCAGTACACAAGTCCCACTTGGCTCACAAAATTTTTATCTTCTAGTTTGAAGCGTTCGTCGACAGTAGCAGTTCTTATATTTAGGTTTCCCTCTGTTCTCTCCTATATAGATAGATGAATTTGGAACTCTAAATCCAACATGGTTTGTAGTAGCTCTTTGAAACTTGACAAAATAAAGGAGTTCTCAGTTTTTTCCCTATGGATTGTTTCCTCTTCAAGTATCCCTAGGCAAACACTGTGGAAAAGCACTTTCATTGAGAGGGGTTGCCAAGCTTCTAAGAAATAACGAGTTTCCGAAATACCAGCAAATACTTTTTCACCCAAACTTGATGATACTTGGTGGTAATGATCAGTACACAAATCCCACTTGGCTCACCAAATTTTGTTCTTCTAGGTTGAAACGTTCGTCTACAGAAGCAGTTTTTATATTTAGGTTTCCCTCTGTTCTCTCCTGTATAGATAGATGAATTTGGAACTCTAAATCCAACATGGTTTGTAGTAGCTCTTTGAAACTTGACAAAATAAAGGAGTTCTCAGTTTTGTCCCTATGGATTGTTTCCTCTTCAAGTAGCCCTAGGCAAACACTGTGGAAAAGCACTTTCATTGAGAGGGGTTGCCAAGCTTCTAAGAAATAACGATTTTCCGAAATACCAGCAAAAATTTTTTCAACCAATCTTGATGATACTTGGTGGTAATGATCAGTACACAGATCCCACTTGGCTCACCAAATTTTGTTCTTCTAGGTTGAAGCGTTCGTCTACAGTAGCAGTTTTTATATTTAGGTTTCACTCTGCTCTCTCATATATAGATAGATGAATTAGGAACTCTAAATCCAACAGGGTTTATAGTAGCTCTTTGAAACTTGACAAAATAAAGGAGTTCTCAGTTTTCTCTCTATGGTTTGTTTCCTCTTCAAGTAGCCCTAGGCACAGAATGTGGAAAAGCACTTTCATTTAGAGGGGTTGCCAAGCTTCTAAGAAATAACGAGTTTCCGAAATACCAGCAAATATTTTTTCACCCAATCTTGATGATACTTGGTGGTAATGATCAGTACACAAATCCCACTTGGCTCACCAAATTTTGTTCTTCTAGGTTGAAGCGTTCGTCTACAGTAGCAGTTTTTATATTTAGGTTTCACTATGTTCTCTCATATATAGATAGATGAATTTGGAACACTAAATCCAACATGGTTTGTAGTAGCTCTTTGGAACTTGACAAAATAAAGGTTTTCTCAGTTTTGTCTCTATGGTTTGTTTCCTCTTCAAGTAGCCCTATGCACAGACTGTGGAAAAGCACTTTCACGGAGCGTGGTTGCCAATTTCTAAGAAATTACAAGTTTCCGAAACACCAGCAAATATTTTTTCACCCAATCTTGATGATACTTGGTGGTAGTGATCAGTACACAAATCCCACTTGGCTCACCAAATTTTGTTCTTCTAGGTTGAAACGTTCGTCTACAATAGTAGTTTTTATATTTAGGTTTCCCTCTGTTCTCTCCTGTATAGATAGATGAATTTGGAACTCTAAATCCAACATGGTTTGTAGTAGCTCCTTGAAACTTGACAAAATAAAGGAGTTCTTAGTTTTGTCTCTATGTTTTGTTTCCTCTTCAAGTAGCCCTAGGCACAGACTGTGGAAAGCACTTTCATTGAGATGGGTTCCCAAGCTTCTAAGAAATAACGAGTTTCCAAAATACCAGCAAATATTTTTTCACCCAATCTTGATGATACTTGGTGGTAATGATCAGTACACAAATCCCACTTGGCTCACCAAATTTTGTTCTTCTAGGTTGAAACCTTCGTCTACAATAGCAGTTTTTATATTTAGGTTTCCCTCTGTTCTCTCCTGTATAGATAGATGTATTTGGAACTCTAAATCCAACATGGTTTGTAGTAGCTCTTTGAAACTTGACAAAATAAAGGAGGTCTCAGTTTTTTCCCTATGGATTGTTTCCTCTTCAAGTAGCCCTAGGCAAACACTGTGGAAAAGCACTTTCATTGAGAGGGGTTGCCAAGCTTCTAAGAAATAACGAGTTTCCGAAATACCAGCAAATACATTTTCAACCAATCTTGATGATACTGGTGGTAATGATCAGTACACAAATCCCACTTGGCTCACGAAATTTTGTTCTTCTAGGTTGAAGAGTTCATCTACAGAAGCAGTTTTTATATTTAGGTTTCCCTCTGTTCTCTCCTATATAGATATATAAATTTGGAACTCTAAATCCAACATGGTTTGTAGTAGCTCTTTGAAACTTGACAAAATAAAGGAGTTCTCAGATTTGTTCCTATGTTTTGTTTCCTCTTCAAGTAGCCCTAGGCACAGAGTGGAAAAGCACTTTCATTGAGAGGGGTTGCCAAGCTTCTAAGAAATAACGAGTTTCCGAAATACCAGCAAAAATTTTTTCAACCAATCTTGATGATACTTGGTGGTAATGATGAGTACACAGATCCCACTTGGCTCACCAAATTTTGTTCTTCTAGGTTGTAGCGTTCGTCTACAGTAGCAGTTTTTATATTTATGTTTCACTCTATTCTCACATACATAGATAGATGAATTAGGAACTCTAAATCCAACATGGTTTGTAGTAGCTCGTTGAATCTTCACAAAATAAAGGAGTTCTCCGTTTTTTCTCTATGGTTTGTTTCCTCTTCAAGTAGCCCTAGGCACAGACTGTGGAAAAGCACTTTCATTGAGAGGGGTTGCCAAGCTTCTAAGAAATTACGAATTTCCGAAATACAAGCAAATATTTTTTCACCCAATCTTGATGATACTTGGTGGTAATTATCAGTACACAAATCCCACTGGGCTCACCAAATTTTGTTCTTCTAGGTTGAAGCGTTCGTCTACAGTAGCAGTTTTTATATTTAGGTTTCCCTCTGTTCTCTCCTATATAGATAGATGAATTTGGAACTCTAAATCCAACATGGTTTGTAGTAGATCTTTGAATCTTGACAAAATAAAGGAGTTCTCAGTTTTTTCCCTATGGATTGTTTCCTCTTCAAGTAGCCCTAGGCAAACACTGTGGAAAAGCACTTTCATTGAGAGGGGTTGCGAAGCTTCTAAGAAATAACGAGTTTCCGAAATACCAGCGAATACTTTTTCACCCAATCTTAATGATACTTGGTGGTAATGATCAGTACACAAATCCCACTTGGCTCACCAAATTTTGTTCTTTTAGGTTGAAGAGTTCGTCTACAGAAGCAGTTTTTATATTTAGGTTTCCCTCTGTTCTCTCCTATATAGATATATGAATTTGGAACTCTAAATCCAACATGGTTTGTAGTAGCTCTTTGAAACTTGACAAAATAAAGGAGTTCTCAGATTTGTCTCTATCGTTTGTTTCCTCTTCAAGTAGCCCTAGGCACAGACTGTGGAAAAGCACTTTCATTGAGAGGGGTTGCCAAGCTTCTAAGAAATAACGAGTTTCCGAAATACCAGCAAATATTTTTTCACCCAATCTTGATGATACTTGGTGGTAATGATCAGTACACAAGTCCCACTGGCTCACAAAATTTTTTTCTTCTAGGTTGAAGCGTTCGTCGACAGTAGCAGTTCTTATATTTAGGTTTCCCTCTGATCTCTCCTATATAGATAGATGAATTTGGAACTCTAAATCCAACATGGTTTGTAGTAGCACTTTGAAACTTGACAAAATAAAGTAGTTCTCAGATTTGTCTCTATGGTTTGTTTCCTCTTCAAGTAGCCCTAGGCACAGACTGTGGAAAAGCACTTTCATTGAGAGGGGTTGACAAGCTTCTAAGAAATTACGAGTTTCCGAAATACCAGCAAATATTTTTTCACCCAATCTTGATGATACTTGGTGGTAATGATCAGTACACAAATCCCACTTGGGTCACGAAATTTTGTTCTTCGAGTTTGAAGCTTTCGACTACAGTAGCAGTTTTTATATTTAGGTTTCCCTCTGTTCTCTCCTATATAGATAGATGAATTTGGAACTCTAAATTCAACATGATTTGTAGTAGCTCTTTGAAACTTGACAAAATAAAGGAGTTCTCAGTTTTGTGTCTATGGTTTGTTTCCTCTTCAAGTAGCTCCAGGCACAGACTGTGGAAAGCACTTTCATTGAGTGGGGTTGCCAAGTTCTACGAAATAACGAGTTTCCGAAATACCAGCCAATATTTTTTCACCCAATCTTGATAACACTTGGTGGTAATGATCAGTAAACAAGTCCCACTTTGCTCACCAAATTTTGTTCTTCTAGGTTGAAGCGTTCTTCAACAGTAGCAGTTTTTATATTTAGGGTTCACTCTGTTCTCTCATATATAGATAGATGAATTTGGAACTCTAAATCCAACATGGTTTGTAGAAGCTCTTTGAAACTTGACAAAATAAAGGAGTTCTGAGTTTTCTCTCTATGGTTTGTTTCCTCTTCAAGTAGACCTAGGCACAGACTGTGGAAAAGCACTTTCATTGAGAGTGGTTGCCAGGCTTCTAAGATTACAAGTTTCCGAAATACCAGCAAATATTTTTTCACCCAATCTTGATGATACTTGGTAGTAATGATCAGTACACAAATCCCACTAGGCTCACCAAATTTTGTTCTACTAGGTTGAAGCGTTCGTCTACAGTAGCAGTTTTTATATTTAGGTTTCTCTCTGTTCTCTCCTATATAGATAGATGAATTTGGAACTCTAAATCCAACATGGTTTGTAGTAGCTCTTTGAAACTTGACAAAATAAAGGAGGTCTCAGATTTGTCTCTATGGTTTGTTTCCTCTTCAAGTAGCCGTAGGCACAGACTGTGGGAAAGCACTTTCATTGAGAGGGGTTGCCAAGCTTCTAAGAAATTACGAATTTCCGAAATACAAGCAAATATTTTTTCACCCAATCTTGATGATACTTGGTGGTAATTATCAGTACACAAATCCCACTGGGCTCACCAAATTTTGTTCTTCTAGGTTGAAGCGTTCGTCTACAGTAGCAGTTTTTATATTTAGGTTTCCCTCTGTTCTCTCCTATATAGATAGATGAATTTGGAACTCTAAATCCAACATGGTTTGTAGTAGCTCTTTGAATCTTGACAAAATAAAGGAGTTCTCCGTTTTTTCTCTATGGTTTGTTTCCTCTTCAAGTAGCCCTAGGCACAGACTGTGGAAAAGCACTTTCATTGAGAGGGGTTGCCAAGCTTCTAAGAAATTACGAATTTCCGAAACACCAGCAAATATTTTTTCACCCAATCTTGATGATACTTGGTGGTAATGATCAGTACACAAATCCCACTTGGCTCACCAAATTTTGTTCTTCTAGGTTGAAGCGTTCGTCTACAGTAGCAGTTTTTATATTTAGGTTTCCCTCTGTTCTCTCCTATATAGATAGATGAATTTGGAACTCTAAATCCAACATTTTTTGTAGTAGCTCTTTGAAACTTGACAAAATAAAGGAGTTCTCAGTTTTTTCCCTATGGATTGTTTCCTCTTCAAGTATTCCTAGGCAAACACTGTGGAAAAGCACTTTCATTGAGAGGTGTTGCCAAGCTTCTAAGAAATAACGAGTTTCCGAAATACCAGCAAATACTTTTTCACCCAATCTTGATGATACTTGGTGGTAATGATCAGTACACAAATCCCACTTGGCTCACCAAATTTTGTTCTTCTATGTTGAAGAGTTCGTCTACAATAGCTGTTTTTATATTTAGGTTTCTCTCTGTTCTCTCCTATATAGATAGATGAATTTGGAAGTCTAAATCCAACATGGATTGTAGTAGCTCTTTGAAATGAAAAAATAAAGGAGTTCTCAGTTTTGTCTCTATGGTTTGTTTCCTCTTCAAGTAGCCCTAGGCACAGACTGTGGAAAAGCACTTTCATCGAGAGGGGTTGCCATGCTTCTAAGAAATAACGAGTTTCCGAAATACCAGCAAATATTTTTTCACCCAATCTTGATGATACTTGGTGGTAATGATCAGTACACATATCCCACTTGGCTCACCAAATTTTGTTCTTCTAGGTTGAAGCGTTCATCTACAGTAGCGGTTTTTATATTTAGGTTTCCCTCTGTTCTCTCCTATATAGATAGATGAATTTGGAACTCTAAATCCAACATGGTTTGTAGTAGCTCTTTGAAACGTGACAAAATAAAGGAGTTCTCAGTTTTGTCCCTATGGATTGTTTCCTCTTCAAGTAGCCCTAGGCAAACACTGTGGAAAAGCACTTTCATTGAGAGGGGTTGCCAAGCTTCTAAGAAATAACGAGTTTCCGAAATACCAGCAAATACTTTTTCACCCAATCTTGATGATACTTGGTGGTAATGATAAGTACACAAGTCCCACTTGGCTCACCAAATTTTGTTCTTCTAGGTTGAAGCGTTCGTCTACAGTAGCAGTTTTTATATTTAGGTTTCCCTCTGTTCTCTCCTCTATAGATATATGAATTTGGAACTCTAAATCCAACATGGTTTGTAGTAGCTCTTTGAAACTTGACAAAATAAAGGAGTTCTCAGTTTTGTTTCTATGTTTTGTTTCCTCTTCAAGTAGCCATAGGCACAGACTGTAAAAAAGCACTTTCATTGAGAGGGGTTGCCAAGCTTCTAAGAAATAACGAGTTTCCGAAATACCAGCAAATATTTTTTCACCCAATCTTGATGATACTTGGTGGTAATGATCAGTACACAAATCCCACTTGTCTCACCAAATTTTGTTCTTCTAGGTTGAAGCGTTCGTCTACAGTAGCAGTTTTTATATTTAGGTTTCACTCTGTTCTCTCATATATAGATAGATGAATTTGGAACACTAAATCCAACATGGTTTGTAGTAGCTCTTTGGAACTTGACAAAATAAAGGTTTTCTCAATTTTGTCTCTATGGTTTGTTTCCTCTTCAAGTAGCCCTATGCACAGACTGTGGAAAAGCACTTTCACGGAGCGTGGTTGCCAATTTCTAAGAAATTACAAGTTTCCGAAACACCAGCAAATATTTTTTCACCCAATCTTGATGATACTAGGTGGTAATGATCAGTACACAAATCCCACTTGGCTCACCAAATTTTGTTCTTCTAGGTTGAAGCGTTCGTTTACAGTAGCAATTTTTATATTTAGGTTTCTCTGTGTTCTCTCCTATATAGATAGATGAATTTGGAACTCTAAATCCAACATGGATAGTAGTAGCTCTTTGAAACTTGACAAAATAAAGGAGTTCTCAGTTTTGTCTCTATGGTTTGTTTCCTCTTCAAGTAGCCCTAGGCACACACTGTGGAAAAGCACTTTCATTGAGAGGGGTTGCCAAGCTTCTAAGAAATAACGAGTTTCCGAAATACCAGCAAATATTTTTTCACCCAATCTTGATGATACTTGGTGGTAATGATCAGTACACAAATCCCACTTGGCTCACCAAATTTTGTTCTTCTAGGTTGAAGCGTTCGTCTACAGTAGCATTTTTTATATTTAGGTTTCCCTCTGTTCTCTCCTATATAGATTTATGAATTTGGAACTCTAAATCCAACATGGTTTGTAGTAGCTCCTTGAAACTTGACAAAATAAAGGAGTTCTCAGTTTTGTCTCTATGGTTAGTTTCCTCTTCAAGTAGCCCTAGGCACAGACTGTGGAAAGCACTTTCTTTGAGATGGGTTGCAAAGCTTCTAAGAAATAACGAGTTTCCAATATATCAGCAAATATTTTTTCACCCAATCTTGATGATACTTGGTGGTAATGATCCGTACACAAATCAGACTTGGCTCACCAAATTTTGTTCTTCTAGGTTGTAGCGTTCGCTACAGTAGCAGTTTTTATAGTTAGGTATCACTCTGTTCTCTCCTATATAGATATATGAATTTGGAACTCTAAATCCAACATGGTTTGTAGTAGCTCTTTGAAACTTGACAAAATAAAGGAGTTCTCAGATTTGTCTCTATCGTTTGTTTCCTCTTCAAGTAGCCCTAGGCACAGACTGTGGAAAAGCACTTTCATTGAGAGGGGTTGCCAAGCTTCTAAGAAATAACGAGTTTCCGAAATACCAGCAAATATTTTTTCACCCAATCTTGATGATACTTGGTGGTAATGATCAGTACACAAGTCCCACTTGGCTCACAAAATTTTTTTCTTCTAGGTTGAAGCGTTCGTCGACAGTAGCAGTTCTTATATTTAGGTTTCCCTCTGTTCTCTCCTATATAGATAGATGAATTTGGAACTCTAAATCCAACATGGTTTGTAGTAGCCCTTTGAAACTTGACAAAATAAAGGAGTTCTCAGATTTGTCTCTATGGTTTGTTTCCTCTTCAAGTAGCCCTAGGCACAGACTGTGGAAAAGCACTTTCATTGAGAGGGGTTGCCAAGCTTCTAAGAAATTACGAGTTTCCGAAATACCAGCAAATATTTTTTCACCCAATCTTGATGATACTTGGTGGTAATGATCAGTACACAAATCCCACTTGGGTCACGAAATTTTGTTCTTCGAGTTTGAAGCTTTCGTCTACAGTAGCAGTTTTTATATTTAGGTTTCCCTCTGTTCTCTCCTATATAGATAGATGAATTTGGAACTCTAAATTCAGCATGATTTGTAGTAGCTCTTTGAAACTTGACAAAATAAAGGAGTTCTCAGTTTTGTGTCTATGGTTTGTTTCCTCTTCAAGTAGCCCTAGGCACAGACTGTGGAAAGCACTTTCATTGAGTGGGGTTGCCAAGTTCTACGAAATAACGAGTTTCCGAAATACCAGCCAATATTTTTTCACCCAATCTTGATAACACTTGGTGGTAATGATCAGTAAACAAGTCCCACTTTGCTCACCAAATTTTGTTCTTCTAGTTTGAAGCGTTCGTCTACAGTAGCAGTTTTTATATTTAGGGTTCACTCTGTTCTCTCATATATAGATAGATGAATTTGGAACTCTAAATCCAACATGGATTGTAGTAGCTCTTTGAAACTTGACAAAATAAAGGAGTTCTCAGTTTTGTTTTTATGGTTTGTTTCCTCTTCAAGTAGCCCTAGGCACAGACTGTGGAAAAGCACTTTCATTGAGAGGGGTTGCCAAGCTTCTAAGAAATAACGAGTTTCCGAAATACCAGCAAATACTTTTTCACCCAATCTTGATGATACTTGGTGGTAATGATAAGTACACAAGTCCCACTTGGCTCACCAAATTTTGTTCTTCTAGGTTGAAGCGTTCGTCTACAGTAGCAGTTTTTATATTTAGGTTTCCCTCTGTTCTCTCCTCTATAGATATATGAATTTGGAACTCTAAATCCAACATGGTTTGTAGTAGCTCTTTGAAACTTGACAAAATAAAGGAGTTCTCAGTTTTGTTTCTATGTTTTGTTTCCTCTTCAAGTAGCCATAGGCACAGACTGTAAAAAAGCACTTTCATTGAGAGGGGTTGCCAAGCTTCTAAAAAATAACGAGTTTCCGAAATACCAGCAAATATTTTTTCACCCAATCTTGATGATACTTGGTGGTAATGATCAGTACACAAATCCCACTTGTCTCACCAAATTTTGTTCTTCTAGGTTGAAGCGTTCGTCTACAGTAGCAGTTTTTATATTTAGGTTTCACTCTGTTCTCTCATATATAGATAGATGAATTTGGAACACTAAATCCAACATGGTTTGTAGTAGCTCTTTGGAACTTTACAAAATAAAGGTTTTCTCAATTTTGTCTCTATGGTTTGTTTCCTCTTCAAGTAGCCCTATGCACAGACTGTGGAAAAGCACTTTCACGGAGCGTGGTTGCCAATCTCTAAGAAATTACAAGTTTCCGAAACACCAGCAAATATTTTTTCACCCAATCTTGATGATACTAGGTGGTAATGATCAGTACACAAATCCCACTTGGCTCACCAAATTTTGTTCTTCTAGGTTGAAGCGTTCGTTTACAGTAGCAATTTTTATATTTAGGTTTCTCTGTGTTCTCTCCTATATAGATAGATGAATTTGGAACTCTAAATCAAACATGGATAGTAGTAGCTCTTTGAAACTTGACAAAATAAAGGAGTTCTCAGTTTTGTCTCTATGGTTTGTTTCCTCTTCAAGTAGCCTTAGGCACAGACTGTGGAAAAGCAATTTCATTGAGAGTGGTTGCCAAGCTTCTAAGAAATTACAAGTTTCCGAAACACCAGCAAATATTTTTTCACCCAATCTTGATGATACTTGGTGGTAATGATCAGTACACAAATCCCAATTGGCTCACCAAATTTTGTTCTTCTAGGTTTAAACGTTCGTCTACAATAGTAGTTTTTATATTTAGGTTTCCCTCTGTTCTCTCCTGTATAGATAGATGAATTTGGAACTCTAAATCCATCATGGTTTGTAGTAGCTCTTTGAAACTTTACAAAATAAAGGAGTTCTCAGTTTTGTCCCTATGGATTGTTTCCTCTTCAAGTAGCCCTAGGCAAACACTGTGGAAAAGTACTTTCATTGAGAGGGGTTGCCAAGCTTCTAAGAAATAACGAGTTTCCGAAATACCAGCAAATATTTTTTCAAACAAACTTGATGATACTTGGTGGTAATGATCAGTACACTAATCCCACTAGGCTCACCAAATTTTGTTCTTCTAGGTTGAAGCGTTCGTCTACAATAGCAGTTTTTATATTTAGAATTCCCTCTGTTCTCTCCTATATAGATTGATGAATTTGGAACACTAAATCCAACATGGTTTATAGTAGCTCTTTGAAACTTGACAAAATAAAGGAGTTCTCAGTTTTGTCTCTATGGTTTGTTCCCTCTTCTAGTAGCCCTAGGCACAGACTGTGGAAAAGCACTTTCATTGAGAGGGGTTGGCAAGCTTCTAAGAAATAACGAGTTTCCGAAATACCAGCAAATATTTTTTTCACCCAATCTTGATGATACTTGGTGGTAATGATCAGTACACAAATCCCACTTGGCTCACAAAATTTTGTTCTTCTAGGTTGAAGCGTTCGTCTACAGTAGCACTTTTTATATTTAGGTTTCACTCTGTTCTCTCATATATAGATAGATGAATTTGGAACTTTAAATCCAACATGGTTTGTAGTAGCTCTTTGAAACTTGACAAAATAAAGGAGTTCTCAATTTTGTTTCTATGGTTTGTTTCCTCTTCAAGTAGCCCTAGGCACAGACTGTGGAAAAGCACTTTCATTGAGAGGGGTATCCAAGCTTCTAAGAAATAACGAGTTTCCGAAATACCGGCAAATATTTTTTCACCCAATCTTGATTATACTTGGTGGTAATGATCAGTACACAAATCCCACTTGACTCACCAAATTTTGTTCTTCTTGGTTGAAGCGTTCGTCTACAGTAGCAGTTTTTATATTTAGGTTTCACTCTGTTCTCTCATATATAGATAGATGAATTTGGAACACTAAATCCAACATGGTTTGTAGTAGCTCTTTGGAACTTGACAAAATAAAGGTTTTCTCAATTTTGTCTCTATGGTTTGTTTCCTCTTCAAGTAGCCCTATGCACAGACTGTGGAAAAGCACTTTCACGGAGCGTGGTTGCCAATTTCTAAGAAATTACAAGTTTCCGAAACACCAGCAAATATTTTTTCACCCAATCTTGATGATACTAGGTGGTAATGATCAGTACACAAATCCCACTTGGCTCACCAAATTTTGTTCTTCTAGGTTAAAGCGTTTGTCTACAGTAGCAGTTTTTATATTTAGGTTTCCCTCTGTTCTCTCCTATATAGATAGATGAATTTGGAACTCTAAATTCAACATGATTTGTAGTAGCTCTTTGAAACTTGACAAAATAAAGGAGTTCTCAGTTTTGTGTCTATGGTTTGTTTCCTCTTCAAGTAGCCCTAGGCACAGACTGTGGAAAGCACTTTCATTGAGTGGGGTTGCCAAGTTCTACGAAGTAACGAGATTCCGAAATACCAGCCAATATTTTTTCACCCAATCTTGATAACACTTGGTGGTAATGATCAGTAAACAAGTCCCACTTTGCTCACCAAATTTTGTTCTTCTAGGTTGAAGCGTTCTTCAACAGTAGCAGTTTTTATATTTAGGGTTCACTCTGTTCTCTCATATATAGATAGATGAATTTGGAACTCTAAATCGAACATGGTTTGTAGAAGCTCTTTGAAACTTGATGAATTTGGAACTCTAAATCCAACATGGTTTGTAGTACCTTTTTGAAACTTGACAAAATAAAGGAGTTCTCAGTTTTGTGTCTATGGTTTGTTTCCTCTTCAAGTAGCCCTAGGCACAGACTGTGGAAAGCACTTTCATTGAGTGGGGTTGCCAAGTTCTACGAAGTAACGAGTTTCCGAAATACCAGCCAATATTTTTTCACCCAATCTTGATAACACTTGGTGGTAATGATCAGTAAACAAGTCCCACTTTGCTCACCAAATTTTGTTCTTCTAGGTTGAAGCGTTCTTCAACAGTAGCAGTTTTTATATTTAGGGTTCACTCTGTTCTCTCATATATAGATAGATGATTTTGGAACTCTAAATCCAACATGGTTTGTAGAAGCTCTTTGAAACTTGATGAATTTGGAACTCTAAATCCAACATGGTTTGTAGTAGCTTTTTGAAACTTGACAAAATAAAGGAGTTCTCAGTTTTGTCTCTATGGTTTGTTTCCTCTTTAAGTAGTATTAGGCACAGACTGAGGAAAAGCACTTTCATTGAGAGGGTTGCCAAGCTTCTAAGAAATAACGAGTTTCCGAAATACCAGCAAATATTTTTTCACCCAATCTTGATGATACTTTGTGGTAATGATCAGTACACAAATCCCACTTGGCTCACCAAATTTTGTTCTTCTAGTTTGAAGCGTTCGTCTACAGTAGCAGTTTTTATATTTAGGTTTCCCTCTGTTCTCTCCTCTATAGATAGATGAATTTGGAACTCTAAATCCAACATGGATTGTAGTAGCTCTTTGAAACTTGACAAAATAAAGGAGTTCTCAGTTTTGTTTTTATGGTTTGTTTCCTCTTCAAGTAGCCCTAGGCACAGACTGTGGAAAAGCACTTTCATTGAGAGTGGTTGCCAAGCTTCTAAGAAATTACAAGTTTCCGAAACACCAGCAAATATTTTTTCACCCAATCTTGATGATACTTGGTGGTAATGATCACTACACAAATCCCACTTGGCTCACCAAATTTTGTTCTTCTAGGTTGAAACGTTCGTCTACAATAGCAGTTTTTATATTTAGGTTTCCCTCTGTTCTCTCCTGTATAGATAGATGAATTTGGAACTATAAATCCAACATGGTTTGTAGTAGCTCTTTGAAACGTGACAAAATAAAGGAGTTCTCAGTTTTGTCCCTATGGATTGTTTCCTCTTCAAGTAGCCCTAGGCAAACACTGTGGAAAAGCACTTTCATTGAGAGGGGTTGCCAAGCTTCTAAGAAATAACGAGTTTCCGAAATACCAGCAAATACTTTTTCACCCAATCTTGATGATACTTGGTGGTAATGATAAGTACACAAGTCCCACTTGGCTCACCAAATTTTGTTCTTCTAGGTTGAAGCGTTCGTCTACAGTAGCAGTTTTTATATTTAGGTTTCCCTCTGTTCTCTCCTCTATAGATATATGAATTTGGAACTCTAAATCCAACATGGTTTGTAGTAGCTCTTTGAAACTTGACAAAATAAAGGAGTTCTCAGATTTGTTTCTATGTTTTGTTTCCTCTTCAAGTAGCCATAGGCACAGACTGTAAAAAAGCACTTTCATTGAGAGGGGTTGCCAAGCTTCTAAGAAATAACGAGTTTCCGAAATACCAGCAAATATTTTTTCACCCAATCTTGATGATACTTGGTGGTAATGATCAGTACACAAATCCCACTTGTCTCACCAAATTTTGTTCTTCTAGGTTGAAGCGTTCGTCTACAGTAGCAGTTTTTATATTTAGGTTTCACTCTGTTCTCTCATATATAGATAGATGAATTTGGAACACTAAATCCAACATGGTTTGTAGTAGCTCTTTGGAACTTGACAAAATAAAGGTTTTCTCAATTTTGTCTCTATGGTTTGTTTCCTCTTCAAGTAGCCCTATGCACAGACTGTGGAAAAGCACTTTCACGGAGCGTGGTTGCCAATTTCTAAGAAATTACAAGTTTCCGAAACACCAGCAAATATTTTTTCACCCAATCTTGATGATACTAGGTGGTAATGATCAGTACACAAATCCCACTTGGCTCACCAAATTTTGTTCTTCTAGGTTGAAGCGTTCGTTTACAGTAGCAATTTTTATATTTAGGTTTCTCTGTGTTCTCTCCTATATAGATAGATGAATTTGGAACTCTAAATCCAACATGGATAGTAGTAGCTCTTTGAAACTTGACAAAATAAAGGAGTTCTCAGTTTTGTCTCTATGGTTTGTTTCCTCTTCAAGTAGCCTTAGGCACAGACTGTGGAAAAGCACTTTCATTGAGAGTGGTTGCCAAGCTTCTAAGAAATTACAAGTTTCCGAAACACCAGCAAATATTTTTTCACCCAATCTTGATGATACTTGGTGGTAATGATCAGTACACAAATCCCAATTGGCTCACCAAATTTTGTTCTTCTAGGTTGAAACGTTCGTCTACAATAGTAGTTTTTATATTTAGGTTTCCCTCTGTTCTCCCTGTATAGATAGATGAATTTGGAACTCTAAATCCATCATGGTTTGTAGTAGCTCTTTGAAACTTTACAAAATAAAGGAGTTCTCAGTTTTGTCCCTATGGATTGTTTCCTCTTCAAGTAGCCCTAGGCAAACACTGTGGAAAAGTACTTTCATTGAGAGGGGTTGCCAAGCTTCTAAGAAATAACGAGTTTCCGAAATACCAGCAAATATTTTTTCAAACAAACTTGATGATACTTGGTGGTAATGATCAGTACACTAATCCCACTAGGCTCACCAAATTTTGTTCTTCTAGGTTGAAGCGTTCGTCTACAATAGCAGTTTTTATATTTAGAATTCCCTCTGTTCTCTCCTATATAGATTGATGAATTTGGAACACTAAATCCAACATGGTTTATAGTAGCTCTTTGTAACTTGACAAAATAAAGGAGTTCTCAGTTTTGTCTCTATGGTTTGTTCCCTCTTCAAGTAGCCCTAGGCACAGACTGTGGAAAAGCACTTTCATTGAGAGGGGTTGCCAAGCTTCTAAGAAATAACGAGTTTCCGAAATACCAGCAAATATTTTTTTCACCCAATCTTGATGATACTTGGTGGTAATGATCAGTACACAAATCCCACTTGGCTCACAAAATTTTGTTCTTCTAGGTTGAAGCGTTCGTCTACAGTAGCACTTTTTATATTTAGGTTTCACTCTGTTCTCTCATATATAGATAGATGAATTTGGAACTTTAAATCCAACATGGTTTGTAGTAGCTCTTTGAAACTTGACAAAATAAAGGAGTTCTCAATTTTGTTTCTATGGTTTGTTTCCTCTTCATGTAGCCCTAGGCACAGACTGTGGAAAAGCACTTTCATTGAGAGGGGTATCCAAGCTTCTAAGAAATAACGAGTTTCCGAAATACCGGCAAATATTTTTTCACCCAATCTTGATTATACTTGGTGGTAATGATCAGTACACAAATCCCACTTGACTCACCAAATTTTGTTCTTCTAGGTTGAAGCGTTCGTCTACAGTAGCAGTTTTTATATTTAGGTTTCACTCTGTTCTCTCATATATAGATAGATGAATTTGGAACACTAAATCCAACATGGTTTGTAGTAGCTCTTTGGAACTTGACAAAATAAAGGTTTTCTCAATTTTGTCTCTATGGTTTGTTTCCTCTTCAAGTAGCCCTATGCACAGACTGTGGAAAAGCACTTTCACGGAGCGTGGTTGCCAATTTCTAAGAAATTACAAGTTTCCGAAACACCAGCAAATATTTTTTCACCCAATCTTGATGATACTAGGTGGTAATGATCAGTACACAAATCCCACTTGGCTCACCAAATTTTGTTCTTCTAGGTTGAAGCGTTCGTTTACAGTAGCAATTTTTATATTTAGGTTTCTCTGTGTTCTCTCCTATATAGATAGATGAATTTGGAACTCTAAATCCAACATGGATAGTAGTAGCTCTTTGAAACTTGACAAAATAAAGGAGTTCTCAGTTTTGTCTCTATGGTTTGTTTCCTCTTCAAGTAGCCTTAGGCACAGACTGTGGAAAAGCACTTTCATTGAGAGTGGTTGCCAAGCTTCTAAGAAATTACAAGTTTCCGAAACACCAGCAAATATTTTTTCACCCAATCTTGATGATACTTGGTGGTAATGATCAGTACACAAATACCAATTGGCTCACCAAATTTTGTTCTTCTAGGTTGAAACGTTCGTCTACAATAGTAGTTTTTATATTTAGGTTTCCCTCTGTTCTCTCCAGTATAGATAGATGAATTTGGAACTCTAAATCCATCATGGTTTGTAGTAGCTCTTTGAAACTTTACAAAATAAAGGAGTTCTCAGTTTTGTCCCTATGGATTGTTTCCTCTTCAAGTAGCCCTAGGCAAACACTGTGGAAAAGTACTTTCATTGAGAGGGGTTGCCAAGCTTCTAAGAAATAACGAGTTTCCGAAATACCAGCAAATATTTTTTCAAACAAACTTGATGATACTTGGTGGTAATGATCAGTACACTAATCCCACTAGGCTCACCAAATTTTGTTCTTCTAGGTTGAAGCGTTCGTCTACAATAGCAGTTTTTATATTTAGAATTCCCTCTGTTCTCTCCTATATAGATTGATGAATTTGGAACTCTAAATCCAACATGGTTTATAGTAGCTCTTTGAAACTTGACAAAATAAAGGAGTTCTCAGTTTTTTCTCTATGGTTTGTTCCCTCTTCAAGTAGCCCTAGGCACAGATTGTGGAAAAGCACTTTCATTGAGAGGGGTTGCCAAGCTTCTAAGAAATAACGAGTTTCCGAAATACCAGCAAATATTTTTTTCACCCAATCTTGATGATACTTGGTGGTAATGATCAGTACACAAATCCCACTTGGCTCACAAAATTTTGTTCTTCTAGGTTGAAGCGTTCCTCTACAGTAGCACTTTTTATATTTAGGTTTCACTCTGTTCTCTCATATATAGATAGATGAATTTGGAACTCTAAATCCAACATGGTTTGTAGTAGCTCTTTGAAACTTGACAAAATAAAGGAGTTCTCAGTTTTGTCTCTATGGTTTGATTCCTCTTCAAGTAGCCCTAGGCACAGACTGTGGAAAAGCACTTTCATTGAGAGGGGTTGCCAAGCTTCTGAGAAATTAAGAATTTCCGAAATACCAGCAAATATTTTTCACCCAATATTGATGATACTTGGTGGTCATGATCAGTACACAAATCCCACTTTGCTCACCAAATTTTGTTCTTCTAGTTTGAAGCGTTCGTCTACAGTAGCAGTTTTTATATTTAGGTTTCTCTCTGTTCACTCCTATATAGATAGATGAATATGGAACTCTAAATCCAACATGGATTGTAGTATCTCTTTGAAACTTGACAAAATAAAGGAGTTCTGAGTTTTGTCTCTATGGTTTGTTTCCTCTTCAAGTAGCCCTACACACAGACTGTGGAAAAGCACTGTCATTGAGAGGGGTTGCCAATCTTCTAAGAAATAACGTGTTTCCGAAATACCAGCAAATATTTTTTCACCCAATATTGATGATACTTGTTGCTAATGATCAGTACACAAATCCCACTTGGCTCACCAAATTTTGTTCTTCTAGTTGAAGCTTTCGTCTACAGTAGCGGTTTTTATATTTAGGTTTCCCTCTGTTCTCTCCTATATAGATAGATGAATTTGGAACTCTAAAACCAACATGGTTTGTAGTAGCTCTTTGAAACTTGACAAAATAAAGGAGTTCTCAGTTTTGTTTCTATGTTTGTTTCCTCTTCAATAAGCCCTAAGCACAGACTGTGGAAAAGCACTTTCATTGAGAGGGGTTGCCAAGCTTCTAAGAAATAACAAGTTTCCGAAATAAAAGCAAATATTTTTTCACCCAATCTTCATGATACTGTGCTAATGATCAGTACACAAATCCACTTGGCTCACCAAATTTTGTTCTTCTAAGTTGAAGCGTTCGTCTACAGTTGCAGTTTTTATATTTAGGTTTCTCTCTGTTCTCTCCTATACAGATAGATGAATTTGGAACTCTAATTCCAACATGGATTGTAGTAGCTCTTTGAAACTTGACAAAATAAAGGAGTTCTCAGTTTTGTCTCTATGGTTTGTTTCGTCTTCAGTAGCCAAGGCACAGACTGTGGAAGCACTTTCATTGAGATGGGTTGCCAAGCTTCTAAGAAATAACGAGTTTTCCGAATACCAGCAAATATTTTTTCACCCAATCTTGATGATACTTGGTGGTAATGATCAGTACAGGAAATCCCACTTTGCTCACCAAATTTTGTTCTTCTAGGTTGAAGCATTCGTCTACAGTAGCAGTTTTATATTTAGGTTTCCCTCTGTTCTCTCCTATTTAGACAGATGAATTTGGAACTCTAAATCCAACATGGTTTTTAGTAGCACTTTGAAACTTGACAAAATAAAAAAGTTCTCAGTTTTGTCTCTTGGTTTGTTTCCTCTTTAAGTAGCCCTAGGCACAGACTGAGGAAAAGCACTTTCATTGAGAGGGGTTGCCAAGCTTCTAAGAAATAACGAGTTTCCGAAATACCAGCAAATATTTTTTCACCCAATCTTGATGATACTTGGTGGTAATGATCAGTACACAGATCCCACTTGGCTCACCAAATTTTGTTCTTCTAGGTTGAAGCGTTCGTCTACAGTAGCAGTTTTTATATTTAGGTTTCCCTCTGTTTTCTCCTATAGAGATAGATGAATTTGGATATCTAAATCCAACAGGGTTTGTAGTAGCTCTTTGAAACGTGACAAAATAAAGGAGTTCTCTGTTTTGTCTCTATGGTTTGTTTCCTCTTCAAGTAGCCCTAGGCACAGACTTAGGAAAAGCACTTTCATTGAGAGGGGTTGCCAAGCTTCTAAGAAATTACGAGTTTCCCGAAATATCAGCAAATATTTTTTCACCCAATATTGATTATACTTGGTGGTAATGATCAGTACACTAATCCCACTTGGCTCACCAAATTTTGTTCTTCTAGGTTGAAGCGTTCGTCTACAGTAGCAGTTTTTATATTTAGGTTTCCCTCTGTTCTCTCCTATATAGATAGATGAATTTGGAACTCTAAATCCAACATGGTTTGTAGTAGCTCTTTGAAACTTGACAAAATAAAGGAGTTCTCAGTTTTGTCTCTATGGTTTGTTTCCTCTTTAAGTAGCCCTAGGCACCGACTGAGGAAAAGTACTTTCATTGAGAGGGGTTGCCAAGCTTCTAAGAAATAACGAGTTTCCGAAATACCAGCAAATATTTTTTCACCCAATCTTGATGATACTTTGTGGTAATGATCAGTACACAAATCCCACTTGGCTCACCAAATTTTGTTCTTCTAGGTTGAAGCGTTCGTCTACAGTAGCAGTTTTTATATTTAGGTTTCCCTCTGTTCTCTCCTCTATAGATAGATGAATTTGGAACTCTAAATCCAACATGGATTGTAGTAGCTCTTTGAAACTTGACAAAATAAAGGAGTTCTCATTTTTGTCTCTTTGGTTTGTTTCCTTTTCAAGTAGCCCTAGGCACAGACTGTGGAAAAGCACTTTCATTGAGAGGGGTTGCCAAGCTTCTAAGAAATAACGAGTTTCCGAAATACCAGCAAATATTTTTTCACCCAATCTTGAGATAATTAGTGGTAATGATCAGTACACAAATCCCACTTGGCTCACCAAATTTTGTTCTTCTAGGTTGAAGCGTTCGTCTACAGTAGCAGTTTTTATATTTAGGTTTCACTCTGTTCTCTCATATATAGATAGATGAATTTGGAACTCTAAATCCAACATGGTTTGTAGTAGCTCTTTGAAATTTGACAAAATGAAGGAGTTCTCAGTTTTGTCTCTATGGTTTGATTCATCTTCAAGTAGCCCTAGGCACAGACTGTGGAAAAGCACTTTCATTGAGAGGGGTTGCCAAGCTTCTGAGAAATTACAAATTTCCGAAATACCAGCAAATATTTTTTCACCCAATCTTGATGATACTTGGTGGTAAGGATCAGTACACAAATCCCACTTTGCTCACCAAATTTTGTTCTCCTAGGTTGAAGCGTTCGTCTACAGTAGCAGTTTTTATATTTAGGTTTCCCTCTGTTTTCTCTTATATAGATAGATGAATTTGGAACTCTAAATCCAACATGGTTTGTAGCAGCTCTTTGAAACGTGACAAAATAAAGGACTTCTCTGTTTTGTCTCTATGGTTTGTTTCCTCTTCAAGTAGCCCTAGGCACAGACTGAGGAAAAGCACTTTCATTGAGAGGGGTTGCCAAGCTTCTAAGGAATTACGAGTTTCCGAAATACCAGCAAATATTTTTTCAACCAATCTTGATGATACTTGCTGGTAATGATCAGTACACAAATCCCACTTGGCTCACCAAATTTTGTTCTTCTAGGTTGAAGCGTTCGTCTACAGTAGCAGTTTTTATATTTAGGTTTCACTCTGTTCTCTCCTATATAGATAGATGAATTTGGATCTCTAAATCCAACATGGTTTGTAGTAGCTCTTTGAAACTTCACAAAATAAAGGAGTTCTCAGTTTTGTCTGTATGGTTTGTTTCCTCTTCTTGTAGCCCTAGGCACAGACTGTGGAAAAGCACTTTCATTGAGAGGGGTTGCCAGGCTTCTAAGAAATTACAATTTTCCGAAATACCAGCCATATTTTTTCACCCAATCTTGATGATACTTGGTGGTAATGATCAGTACACAAATCCCACTAGGCTCACCAAATTTTGTTCTTCTAGGTTGAAGCGTTCGTCTACAGTAGCTGTTTTTATATTTAGGTTTCTCTCTGTTCTCTCCCATATAGATAGATGAATTTGGAACTCTAAATCCAACATGGGTTGTAGTAGCTCTTTGAAACTTGAAAAAATAAAGGAGTTCTCAGTTTTCTCTCTATGGTTTGATTCATCTTCAAGTAGCCCTAGGCACAGACTGTGGAAAAGCACTTTCATTGAGAGGGGTTGCCAAGCTTCTAAGAAATAACGAGTTTCCGAAATACCAGCAAAATTTTTTCAACCTATCTTGATGATACTTGGTGGTAATGATCAGTATACAGATCCCACTTGGCTCACCAAATTTTGTTCTTCTAGGTTGAAGCGTTCGTCTACAGTAGCAGTTTTTATATTTAGGTTTCACTCTGTTCTCTCATATATAGATAGATGAATTAGGAACTCTAAATCCAACAGGGTTTATAGTAGCTCTTTGAAACTTGACAAAATAAAGGAGTTCTCAGTTTTCTCTCTATGGTTTGTTTTCCTCTTCAAGTAGCCCTAGGAACAGAATGTGGAAAAGCACTTTCATTTAGAGGGGTTGCCAAGCTTCTATGAAATAACAAGTTTCTGAAGTACCAGCAAATATATTTTTCACCCAATCTTGATGACACTTGGTGGTAATGATCAGTACACAAATCCACTTGGCTCACCAAATTTTGTTCTTCTAGGTTGAAGCGTTCGTCTACAGTAGCAGTTTTTATATTTAGGTTTCACTCTGTTCTCTCTTATATAGATAGATGAATTTGGAACACTAAATCCAACATGGTTTGTAGTAGCTCTTTGGAACTTGACAAAATAAAAGGTTTTCTCAATTTTGTCTCTATGGTTTGTTTCCTCTTCAAGTAGCCTAGGCACAGACTGTGGAAAAGCACTTTCACTGAGCGTGGTTGCCAATTTCTAAGAAATTACAAGTTTCCGAAACACCAGCAAATATTTTTCACAAAATCTTGATGATACTAGGTGGTAATGATCAGTACACAAATCCCACTTGGCTCACCAAATTTTGTTCTTCTAGGTTGAAGCGTTCGTTTACAGTAGCAGTTTTTATATTTAGGTTTCTCTCTGTTCTCTCCTATATAGATAGAATGAATTTAGAACTCTAAATCCAACATGGATAGTAGTAGCTCTTTGAAACTTGACAAAATAAAGAAGTTCTCAGTTTTCTCTCTATGGTTTGTTTCCTCTTCAAGTAGCCCAAGGCACAGAATGTGGAAAAGCACTTTCATTTAGTGGGGTTGCCAAGCTTCTAAGAAATAACGAGTTTCCAAAATACCAGCAAATATTTTTTCACCCAATCTTGATGATACTTGGTGGTAATGATCAGTACACAAATCCCACTTGGCTCACCAAATTTTGTTCTTCAAGGTTGAAGCGTTCGTCTACAGTAGGAGTTTTTATATTTAGGTTTCACTCTGTTCTCTCATATATAGATAGATGAATTTGGAACACTAAATCCAACATGGTTTGTAGTAGCTCTTTGGAACTTGACAAAATAAAGGTTTTCTCAGTTTTGTCTCTATGGTTTGTTTCCTCTTCAAGTAGCCCTAGGCACAGACTGTGGAAAAGGACTTTCACGGAGCGTGGTTGCCAATTTCTAAGAAATTACAAGTTCCCGAAACACCAGCAAATATTTTTTCTGAAAATCTTGATGATACTAGGTGGTAATGATCAGTACACAAATCCCACTGCTCACCAAATTTTGTTCTTCTAGGTTGAAGCGTTCGTTTACAGTAGCAGTTTATATATTTAGGTTTCTCTCTGTTCTCGCCTATATAGATAGATGAATTTGGAACTCTAAATCCAACATGGATAGTAGTAGCTCTTTGAAACTTGACAAAATAAAGGAGTTCTCAATTTTTCTCTAGGTTTGTTTACTCTTCAAGTAGCCCTAGGCACAGACTGTGGAAAAGCACTTTCATTGAGAGTGGTTGCCAAGCTTCTAAGAAATTACAAGTTTTCGAAACAACAGCAAATATTTTTTCACCCAATCTTGATGATACTTGGTGGCAATGATCAGTACAGAAATCCCACTTGGCTCACCAAATTTTGTTCTTCTAGGTTGAAACGTTCGTCTACAATAGCAGTTTTTATATTTAGGTTTCCCCTCTGTTCTCTCCTGTATAGATAGATGAATTTGGAACTCTAAATCCAACATGGTTTGTAGTAGCTCTTTGAAACTTGACAAAATAAAGGAGTTCTCAGTTTTTTCCCTATGGATTGTTTCCTCTTCAAGTAGCCCTAGGCAAACACTGTGGAAAAGCACTTCATTGAGAGGGGTTGCCAAGCTTCTAAGAAATAACGAGTTTCCGAGATACCAGCAAATACTTTTTCACCCATCTTGATGATACTTGGTGGTAATGATCAGTACACAAATCCCACTTGGCTCACCAAATTTTGTTCTTCTACGTTGAAGCGTTCGTTACAGTCGCAGTTTTTATATTTAGGTTTCCCTCTGTTCTCTCCTTTACAGATAGATGAATTTGGAATCTCCTAAATCCCAACATGGTTTGTAGTAGCTCTTCGAAATGTAGTAGCTCTTCGAAACTTGACAAAATAAAAGAGTTCTCAGTTTTGTTTCTATGGTTTGTTTCTTTTTCAATAAGCCCTAGGCACAGACTGTGGAAGAGCACTTTCATTGAGAGGGGTTGCCAAGCTTCTAAGAAATAACGAGTTTCCGAAATACCAGCAAATATTTTTTCACCGAATCTTCATGATACTTGTTGCTAATGATCAGTACACAAATCCCACTTGGCTCACCAAATTTTGTTCTTCTAAGTTGAGGCGTTCGTCTACAGTAGCAGTTTTTATATTTAGGTTTCTCTCTGTTCTCTCCTATATAGATAGATGAATTTGGAACTCTAATTCCAACATGGATTGTAGTAGATCTTTGAAACTTGACAAAATAAAGGAGTTTCTCAGTTTTTGTCTCCTATGGTTTGTTTCGTCTTCAAGTAGCCCAAGGCACAGACTGTGGAAGCACTTTCATTGAGATGGGTTGCCAAGCTTCTAAGAAATAACCAGTTCCGAAATACCAGCAAATATTTTTCACCCAATCTTGATGATACTTGGTGGAAATGATCAGTACAGAAATCCCACTAGGCTCACCAAATTTTGTTCTTCTAGGTTGAAGCGTTCGTCTACAGTAGCTGTTTTTATATTTAGGTTTCTCTCTGTTCTCTCCCATATAGATAGATGAATTTGGAACTCTAAATCCAATGGGTTGTAGTAGCTCTTTGAAACTGAAAAAATAAAGGAGTTCTCAGTTTTGTCTCTATGGTTTGATTCCTCTTCAAGTAGCCCTAGGCACAGACTGTGGAAAAGCACTTTCATTGAGAGGGGTTGCCAAGCTTCTGAGAAATAACGAATTTCCGAAATACCAGCAAATATTTTTTCACCCAATCTTGATGATACTTGGTGGTAAGGATCAGTACACAAATCCCACTTTGCTCACCAAATTTTGTTCTTCTAGGTTGAAGCGTTCGTCTACAGTAGCAGTTTTTATATTTAGGTTTCTCTCTGTTCTCTCCTGTATAGATAGATGAATATGGAACTCTAAATCCAACATGGATTTTAGTAGCTCTTTGAAACTTGACAAAATAAAGGAGTTCTCAGTTTGTCTCTATGGTTTGTTTTCCTCTTCAAGTAGCCCTAGGCACAGACTGTGGAAAAGCACTTTCATTGAGAGGGGTTGCCAATCTTCTAAGAAATAACGAGTTTCCGAAATACCAGCAAATATTTTTTCACCCAATCTTGAGATAATTAGTGGTAATGATCAGTACACAAATCCCACTTGGCTCACCATATTTTGTTCTTCTAGGTTGAAGCGTTCGTCTACAGTAGCAGTTTTTATATTTAGGTTTCACTCTGTTCTCTCATATATAGATAGATGAATTTGGAACTCTAAATCCAACATGGTTTGTAGTAGCTCTTTGAAATTTGACAAAATGAAGGAGTTCTCAGTTTTGTCTCTATGGTTTGATTCATCTTCAAGTAGCCCTAAGCACAGACTGTGGAAAAGCACTTTCATTGAGAGGGGGTTGCCAAGCTTCTGAGAAATTACAAATTTCCGAAATACCAGCAAATATTTTTTCACCCAATCTTGATGATACTTGGTGGTAAGGATCAGTACACAAATCCCACTTCGCTCACCAAATTTTGTTCTCCTAGGTTGAAGCGTTCGTCTACAGTAGCAGTTTTTATATTTAGGTTTTCCCTCTGTTTCCTCTTATATAGATAGATGAATTTGGAACTCTAAATCCAACATGGTTTGTAGTAGCTCTTTGAAACGTGACAAAATAAAGGACTTCTCTGTTTTGTCTCTATGGTTTGTTTCCTCTTCAAGTAGCCCTAGGCACAGACTGAGGAAAAGCACTTTCATTGAGAGGGGTTGCCAAGCTTCTAAGGAATTACGAGTTTCCGAAATACCAGCAAATATTTTTTCAACCAATCTTGATGATACTTGGTGGTAATGATCAGTACACAAATCCCACTTGGCTCACCAAATTTTGTTCTTCTAGGTTGAAGCGTTCGTCTACAGTAGCAGTTTTTATATTTAGGTTTCACTCTGTTCTCTCCTATATAGATAGATGAATTTGGAACTCTAAATCCAACATGGTTTGTAGTAGCTCTTTGAAACTTCACAAAATAAAAGGAGTTCTCAGTTTTGTCTGTATGGTTTGTTTCCTCTTCTTGTAGCCCTAGGCACAGACTCTGGAAAAGCACTTTCATTGAGAGGGGTTGCCAGGCTTCTAAGAAATTACAAGTTTCCGAAATACCAGCCATATTTTTTCACCCAATCTTGATGATACTTGGTGGTAATGATCAGTACACAAATCCCACTAGGCTCACCAAATTTTGTTCTTCTAGGTTGAAGCGTTCGTCTACAGTAGCTGTTTTTTATATTTAGGTTCTCTCTGTTCTCTCCCATATAGATAGATGAATTTGGGAACTCTAAATCCAACATGGGTTGTAGTAGCTCTTTGAAACTTGAAAAAATAAAGGGAGTTCTCATTTTTCTCTCTATGGTTTGATTCATCTTCAAGTAGCCCTAGGCACAGACTGTGGAAAAGCACTTTCATTGAGAGGGGGTTGCCAAGCTTCTAAGAAATAACGAGTTTCCGAATACCAGCAAAATTTTTTCAACCTATCTTGATGATACTTGGTGGTAATGATCAGTATACAGATCCCACTTGGCTCACCAAATTTTGTTCTTCTAGGTTGAAGCGTTCGTCTACAGTAGCAGTTTTTATATTTAGGTTTCACTCTGTTCTCTCATATATAGATAGATGAATTAGGAACTCTAAATCCAACAGGGTTTATAGTAGCTCTTTGAAACTTGACAAAATAAAGGAGTTCTCAGTTTTCTCTCTATGGTTTGTTTCCTCTTCAAGTAGCCCTAGGAACAGAATGTGGAAAAGCACTTTCATTTAGAGGGGTTGAAAAAGCTTCTATGAAATAACAAGTTTCTGAAGTACCAGCAAATATATTTTCACCCAATCTTGATGACACTTGGTGGTAATGATCCGTACACAAATCCCACTTGGCTCACCAAATTTTGTTCTTCTAGGTTGAAGCGTTCGTCTACAGTAGCAGTTTTTTATATTTAGGTTTCACTCTGTTCTCTCTTATATAGATAGATGAATTTGGAACACTAAATCCAACATGGTTTGTAGTAGCTCTTTGGAACTTGACAAAATAAAGGTTTTCTCATTTTGTCTCTATGGTTTGTTTCCTCTTCAAGTAGCCCTAGGCACAGACTGTGGAAAAGCACTTTCACTGAGCGTGGTTGCCAATTTCTAAGAAATTACAAGTTTCCGAAACACCAGCAAATATTTTTTCACAAAATCTTGATGATACTAGGTGGTAATGATCAGTACACAAATCCCACTTGGCTCACCAAATTTTGTTCTTCTAGGTTGAAGCGTTCGTTTACAGTAGCAGTTTTTATATTTAGGTTTCTCTCTGTTCTCTCCTATATAGATAGATGAATTTAGAACTCTAAATCCAACATGGATAGTAGTAGCTCTTTGAAACTTGACAAAATAAAGAAGTTCTCAGTTTTCTCTCTATGGTTTTGTTTCCTCTTCAAGTAGCCCAAGGCACAGAATGTGGAAAAGCACTTTCATTTAGTGGGGGTTGCCAAGCTTCTAAGAAATAACGAGTTTCCAAAATACCAGCAAATATTTTTTCACCCAATCTTGATGATACTTGGTGGTAATGATCAGTACACAAATCCCACTTGGCTCACCAAATTTTGTTCTTCAAGGTTGAAGCGTTCGTCTACAGTAGGAGTTTTTATATTTAGGTTTCACTCTGTTCTCTCATATATAGATAGATGAATTTGGAACACTAAATCCAACATGGTTTGTAGTAGCTCTTTGGAACTTGACAAAATAAAGGTTTTCTCAGTTTTGTCTCTATGGTTTGTTTCCTCTTCAAGTAGCCCTAGGCACAGACTGTGGAAAAGGACTTTCCACGGAGCGTGGTTGCCAATTTCTAAGAAATTACAAGTTTCCGAAACACCAGCAAATATTTTTTCTGAAAATCTTGATGATACTAGGTGGTAATGATCCGTACACAAATCCCACTTGGCTCACCAAATTTTGTTCTTCTAGGTTGAAACGTTCGTTTACAGTAGCAGTTTATATATTTAGGTTTCTCTCTGTTCTCGCCTATATAGATAGATGAATTTGGAACTCTAAATCCAACATGGATAGTAGTAGCTCTTTGAAACTTGACAAAATAAAGGAGTTCTCAATTTTTTCTCTATGGTTTATTTCCTCTTCAAGTAGCCCTAGGCACAGACTGTGGAAAAGCACTTTCATTGAGAGTGGTTGCCAAGCTTCTAAGAAATTACAAGTTTCCGAAACAACAGCAAATATTTTTTCACCCAATCTTGATGATACTTGGTGGCAATGATCAGTACAGAAATCCCACTTGGCTCACCAAATTTTGTTCTTCTAGTTGAAACGTTCGTCTACAATAGCAGTTTTTATATTTAGGTTTCCCTCTGTTCTCTCCTGTATAGATAGATGAATTTGGAACTCTAAATCCAACATGGTTTGTAGTAGCTCTTTGAAACTTGACAAAATAAAGGAGTTCTCAGTTTTTTCCCTATGGATTGTTTCCTCTTCAAGTAGCCCTAGGCAAACACTGTGGAAAAGCACTTTCATTGAGAGGGGTTGCCAAGCTTCTAAGAAATAACGAGTTTCCGAAATACCAGCAAATACTTTTTCACCCAATCTTGATGATACTTGGTGGTAATGATCAGTACACAAATCCCACTTGGCTCACCAAATTTTGTTCTTCTACGTTGAAGCGTTCGTCTACAGTCGCAGTTTTTATATTTAGGTTTCCCTCTGTTCTCTCCTTTACAGATAGATGAATTTGGAACTCTAAATCCAACATGGTTTGTAGTAGCTCTTCGAAACTTGACAAAATAAAAGGAGTTCTCAGTTTTGTTTCTATGGTTTGTTTCTTTTTCAATAAGCCCTAGGCACAGACTGTGGAAAAGCACTTTCATTGAGAGGGGTTGCCAAGGCTTCTAAGAAATAACGAGTTTCCGAAATACCAGCAAATATTTTTTCACCGAATCTTCATGATACTTGTTGCTAATGATCAGTACACAAATCCCACTTGGCTCACCAAATTTTGTTCTTCTAAGTTGAGGCGTTCGTCTACAGTAGCAGTTTTTATATTTAGGTTTCTCTCTGTTCTCTCCTATATAGATAGATGAATTTGGAACTCTAATTCCAACATGGATTGTAGTAGATCTTTGAAACTTGACAAAATAAAGGAGTTCTCAGTTTTGTCTCTATGGTTTGTTTCGTCTTCAAGTAGCCCAAGGCACAGACTGTGGAAGCACTTTCATTGAGATGGGTTGCCAGGCTTCTAAGAAATAACCAGTTTCCGAAATACCAGCAAATATTTTTTCACCCAATCTTGATGATACTTGGTGGAAATGATCAGTACAGAAATCCCACTAGGCTCACCAAATTTTGTTCTTCTAGGTTGAAGCGTTCGTCTACAGTAGCTGTTTTTTATATTTAGGTTTCTCTCTGTTCTCTCCCATATAGATAGATGAATTTGGAACTCTAAATCCAACATGGGTTGTAGTAGCTCTTTGAAACTTGAAAAAATAAAGGAGTTCTCAGTTTTGTCTCTATGGTTTGATTCCTCTTCAAGTAGCCCTAGGCACAGACTGTGGAAAAGCACTTTCATTGAGAGGGGTTGCCAAGCTTCTGAGAAATTACGAATTTCCGAAATACCAGCAAATATTTTTTCACCCAATCTTGATGATACTTGGTGGTAAGGATCAGTACACAAATCCCACTTTGCTCACCAAATTTTGTTCTTCTAGGTTGAAGCGTTCGTCTACAGTAGCAGTTTTTATATTTAGGTTTCTCTCTGTTCTCTCCTGTATAGATAGATGAATATGGAACTCTAAATCCAACATGGATTTTAGTAGCTCTTTGAAACTTGACAAAATAAAGGAGTTCTCAGTTTTGTCTCTATGGTTTGTTTCCTCTTCAAGTAGCCCTAGGGCACAGACTGTTGGAAAAGCACTTTCATTGAGAGGGGTTGCCAATCTTCTAAGAAATAAGGAGTTTCCGAAATACCAGCAAATATTTTTTTCACCCAATCTTGAGATAATTAGTGGTAATGATCAGTACACCAAATCCCACTTGGCTCACCAAATTTTGTTCTTCTAGGTTGAAGCGTTCGTCTACAGTAGCAGTTTTTATATTTAGGTTTCACTCTGTTCTCTCATATATAGATAGATGAATTTGGAACTCTAAATCCAACATGGTTTGTAGTAGCTCTTTGAAATTTGACAAAATGAAGGAGTTCTCAGCTTTGTATCTATGGTTTGATTCATCTTCAAGTAGCCCTAAGCACAGACTGTGGAAAAGCACTTTCATTGAGAGGGGTTGCCAAGCTTCTGAGAAATTACAAATTTCCGAAATACCAGCAAATATTTTTTCACCCAATCTTGATGATACTTGGTGGTAAGGATCAGTACACAAATCCCACTTTGCTCACCAAATTTTGTTCTCCTAGGTTGAAGCGTTCGTCTACAGTAGCAGTTTTTATATTTAGGTTTCCCTCTGTTTTCTCTTATATAGATAGATGAATTTGGAACTCTAAATCCAACATGGTTTGTAGTAGCTCTTTGAAAACGTGACAAAATAAAGGACTTCTCTGTTTTGTCTCTATGGTTTGTTTCCTCTTCAAGTAGCCCCTAGGCACAGACTGAGGAAAAGCACTTTCATTGAGAGGGGTTGCCAAGCTTCTAAGGGAATTACGAGTTTCCGAAATACCAGCAAATATTTTTTCAACCAATCTTGATGATACTTGGTGGTAATGATCAGTACACAAATCCCACTTGGCTCACCAAATTTGTTCTTCTAGGTTGAAGCGTTCGTCTACAGTAGCAGTTTTTATATTTAGGTTTCACTCTGTTCTCTCCTATATAGATAGATGAATTTGGAACTCTAAATCCAACATGGTTTGTAGTAGCTCTTTGAAACTTCACAAAATAAAGGAGTTCTCAGTTTTGTCTGTATGGTTTGTTTCCTCTTCTTGTAGCCCCTAGGCCACAGACTCTGGAAAAGCACTTTCATTGAGAGGGGTTGCCAGGCTTCTAAGAAATTACAAGTTTCCGAAATACCAGCCATATTTTTTCACCCAATCTTGATGATACTTGGTGGTAATGAATCAGTACACCAAATCCCCACTAGGCTCACCAAATTA